>NC_135504.1:83763896-83945725 GCF_052857255.1 Amblyomma americanum
TATCCAAAACAATCTTGATTAAAATTCAAGCATCAGACTACAGTAATCGTTATGCACGTTACTCTATAAATATTTAGTAGATATATAGAATACATAAGGCAATACAAACACCATAAAATGCTCTAGAATACAGATGAAAATTACCAACTGTAACCATTATCCGAAAATATTTTCGTTAAAGGTAAGACAAGCAAGGACGACACCAAATAAACGTGGCACTATCAAAAACAACAAGAATACAGTTCTTCATAAGCACGCTAAATATCACAAGAAGAACAAACAAGAGACGAACAACGAAGATTTGCATATCGTGGATTACACTGCTCAGCGTTTCCTTGGCAACGTGGAGGCTGGGAGGCGACACAATGAACTTATTGGAACTATTCATGTATAGCGCAAAGAGTCCTCTTTTAAAATGGCATCTTTCGCGCCTTCGCTTTGGCGAAATCAGATATAGTCTGTTCGAAGGATTGACCGCGGAGGAGGTCACTTTCAATGCACATGATAGCAAGCGAGTTCACCTTGTCGTCAAGGGGGCTCGAACGAAGGTGATTTTTGAAGCGAAAAGCTTCAGTAGGCTCGTCAACGCCTGGCTTCGCGAGAGGCCCGTTTCACATGCTGGAAATGTCACCGTCCGGCACTGCGAATCCGTTCGGTCTGCGGCTGGAGAGGGCCTCCGCTCTTGCCGCAGACGGCTTGCGAACGATTTCCGTCCGGTTGGAATTCATTCGCAGCGTCGGTGTGTTCGCTCTGCGAGTGACCAATAGGGAGCACTCACCGCTTGGCTCTTTGTCATGTTTTGCTTTGGCCAGGCTTAGCTTTGACCATCGTGTACTTTTCGAATAATTCGGAACTGTTTGCTTTGATAAAAAGATACGAAATGTTACCTTGTATCTAAAAGTGCGCATGACTACAAGAACATAAACACATTCCATGTTACATTGCTGCCGCATTTATTCACAGGTTGGATAAGCAGACATCTAGCAACCCTGTTGTCACAACCGAACGAATTCGCAGGTTCTGCGTTGCATGTGAGAGGACTGAGCGGCAATCGCATTGCGGCGTCAGCGGCGGGACCGAATTCGCAGTGTCGGTGCGGCAAAATTCGCAGCATATGAAACGGGCCTGAGCCACACTACAGATTTGCCACAGCTGCGCATGCGCGAAACCGAGTGACGTCACGCGGAGCGCAGGTGGTCGCTGCGGCCGCAGCCGTCGTAGCCACCGCGCGCTGACTCCGTCGCCTGACCGTGAAACTGAGTGACGTCACGCGGAGCGCAGGTGGCCGCTGCTGCCGCAGCCGTCCTCGCCGCCGCGCGCTGCCTCCGTCGTCTGACCTTTCGCCATGGAAGGAGGAGAAGACCCAGAAGTAGTAGCATGGGAGTTGGCTCAAACGCAGCGAAGATATGAAAAGTGCAAGGCTAGACAAGCGGCTGAAACACCAGAATCACGAGAGGCACGCCTTGCTAAACGCTTTTCGCTTCGAGATATCGAGGCTAAGCCTCAGCCCAACTTTTTTATCAGCGACTACTTGGAAAGCGATCGTTCGGTCTCACAGATTGCCACGGGTATGCTTCAGTACATTCGCAAAGCAATAGAAAGGTTCGGAAACACATCAATAAGCTTTCTTTCGTGCAGCAACTTCATTATTCCCAGAGGACTCGCGTCCTGGCACACAGAGTTGCACAGAAAGTTCGCAAACTGAACGATTTCAGCGGAAAATGCTGGCTCCAAATCATTTTTGTATAGGTTTTCACCAACTTCTCAGCCTGCTATGCCAGAGAGGCCTCGCTCCCAACTTCTGCCAGCAATTTTAAGAATTCGAACCTTTCGCAAAGTTCAGTGTAGGCAGCCTTTCGCACTCGCAGAGCAGAGCCTAGGCTGTCAAATACAACACTGTAGGTCTCTACGATAATCTTTTTTTCTACCTTGTAGCGCACTATCGCTTTTTCCGCCCGGGTGCTTACTCAAAACGATGCGTTTGCCCTCATCCTGATAACATTGATTGGTACTTAGCGTGCGTGCTCTCTCTTCGAAGGTATCAAAGAGAAGTCGCAAAGAATTAACAAAGCCTTCTAGAGAGCTCAGAAGGTCTACAGCAGCTGAAATGTCTAGGCCATGTTTCTGATGTGCTACGCTCATTTTGTCAAATCGCTCCAGGATTTCACTCCAGAAAATCGCCTTGAAAGTAGTCTCTAGTTTTGGCACTTTCTTGGATAGTGCGCTTCGTTTCTAGTGTAACCGTTTTCTTCCTCGTCCTTTGATATAGCTTCAAGGCAACACAAGATTGCATTGACATTTTTCAGAATGGACTTACACGATTCAGCGTGTCTTGACCGCCTGGTCTCAGAGAGACTTTTCAATACAAGCTGCTGGCCAGTTCCGCCCATGATGTCCAAAAGACACCTCCATCGCTTAGGGGAGGCAGCAAGGAACACATACAGTCTCTGAATTACAGTGAAAAATTTGACTGCCTCAAGGACACTGCCAACGCTACACGCGCCAAAGAAAATTCAATGAATGACCAGCACACGGGACGTAGACTGCCAATTCGTTCAGGTGTTTGATTTGAGCTTGCAGTGCTTTGTATTTTCCTGACATATTACTCGCATTATCATAAGTTTGGCCCCTACAATCATCAACTGATATGCCATTGGTCGTCGAGAGAGACATCACGGTATCGAAAAGATACAAGCCTGTATGCGATTCGATTGGAACAAATCCAAGAAAGCGTTCGTACACTTTTCCATTTGTATAGCATCGTAAAACAACTGACAGCTGATCAGCATGAGTAAGGTCTGGAGTCGAATCAACAATTAAAGAGAAGTATTTTGCATGTTTCACTTCCTCAACGAGACGTTCCTTGACAGCCTTTGCCATATGCTCGATAAATTCATCACAAATGGTTTTTGACGGATACGACGGATGACCTTTTCCTTTGTTCCCGTAGCGTTTGATGTGCTCCTCTAGAAAGGGAACAAACTTGACAATGGCCTCAAGCACTCCCATATAATTGTCATTTCTCGGCGGACCAAAAATCTCCTCACTGCCCCTAAACGCTGGGTTGCGCTCAGCTAGAACCTTAACTACAACGGCTACGCGCTTCAACACCTCTGTCCAGTAAGCGGTCTCAGTGACAGGATGCTTAACCAGGTCCTTGTCAATTGTGCTGCTCGAGTTAGAGCAGGCGAGCCATGCTGCTAAGCAGTTCCGCTGCTCGACGCTATTTTCATGTGCGCAAACTTTTTCTTCTGCTCTTTTCCAATCAGAAAAGCTGTGAGTGGGGAAAGCACTGGGGTGGCTTGAAATCGAAAATAGTTTGCACATGATACAGTAAACGAAACCTTTGAATTCCGAGTACATTGACCAGTGTCGCTCGTACGCCTCCCCGTTTACAGCCTTTCACACGAAAAGATGAGGTGACATTCTGAGTTTCTGAGTTTTGTATTGCCTTTCGGGAGACGGAAAATTTTCTGCCCGATTTTGAAAATACAATGGCCTTTTCTCAAGGCCTACACTCCGACAGCTGTCAGTAATAACATCCGGCCACTTAGCAGGGTCGCTTCGGAGGATCTCGCAACGTACCTCTTGCTGCGGGGGTGTCTGTACTTCTCTGTTGCTGCAACGAAAAGCCGTCTCATTCGCCCTATCGAGGCACACTTTGCGGGAGGGAACATGATTATTTAAAGCCAAACTAACAGGAAACAAGAGAGTCGGTTCTTGGAGTGTTGTTTCCTGGCGCTCGCCAGTAGAAGCAGGCTCATCGGGGAGGCTTGGCACCTGTTGATCAGCAGTAGTAGAAATCGGGCTTGGCGGACCGGCCACCTGGAGCTCTGTGTCAGGGGCCCGGCCAAGTAGCATAGACGTTGCTGACTCAGGAACAGTAGAGGGCTCGGTTAGCGCCGGTTGCTCAGAAATATGGACGACCGAGGTTGGCACAGTTTTCACAGGATCCAGACAACCAAGATGAGTCAAACCTTGCTTCTTGTCAGGAAACTGTGGTGATGAGTTGGCAAGTCCTCCACAGAAGCGCAGTCGGTACTATTGGGAGTTCAGACTCTGCGAATAGCGATCACACTGCTCTGCGGAAGCTGCATTCAGTAAGTATATTGTCATCTTTGGTATCATTTTCGCATGAATTGATGCTAATTGCTCACCGCACCGGGCACTTCATCAGCCCGACGCGACTGCATGTGTCCAACGGTTGCCGTCCCGATGACTGGCACACGCTGCCTAGATGGTCCGTGGCTGGGCCGAGAGTGGTACGTCCCCCGGGATCTCCTTAGCGGGCGGGCTTATGCAAGCTTAACCGGCTCCTCGAGGCTGAATCGCAGCCTGCGATCAACTTCCTTTCATAGACGCGCGCCGGCGTCTGTCTGTTACTAGCGCCAAAGTATAGGCGTTCACATACGCATAGAGTTCCTTGTACAAATTCCCCTCCTTGTCCGTACAAACTCACTCCTCCCGTTCCGGTCTCGTCTTCCTATTGGCTAGGAGCAATCGACTGTTCTGGGAGGCTCTCGATTTTTCTTTTGCCCCGTCGACACCGAGCGTGAGAACGAAGAAGAGAGGGTGACTCCTAGCGCGGGCGAAGTTACGCGTTCTCCGTCGTCTCTGATGGTGACTTCCAATCGCAGAGTTGGAGCACTTCGGGAGCAACGATTTCTGCTCTTTTAGGAGCAACTGTATTCCAAACGCAGATCTGAGGCACGGATCGCGTCTTCCAATCGTAGACAGGGAGCGGTTGCCGAGCCGAGGTTGCTCCGTGGAGCAGTCGGGACTGCTCCACCGAAATCGGCGGATCCGACCGGAAGTTTGCGTGACGTTCTTTTTCAGCGGCGATAGCGGCGCCCTACATGCTCTGGCCTGAGCAAGTGTACTCCAATCGCAATTTCAGGTCGCGCGCTCTGCGCCGGATTCAGGCGCTCTGTCACAGAGCGTGCAGACCGCTCCGGGCCTGCAATTGGAATTCACCATGAGTCATCTTTTTCTGCTTCTTTCTGGAAAGCTCGGCGGTCAGTCTGACCTACTTTTTCTGTCGAGCGCGCGCTAGGGTGCGCAGCCACTGGGCAGGAATGGGCCCTGGAGACAGGCCTTTGTGTCCAGCTCTCCAACTTCCCCCTTCACTCTTCCACAACCCTAGTCCGGACAGTGAACATTCCATGTCCCACGGCACGCGGACAAAAGCACGTGTGACTTCCCCCTTCACTCTTCCACAAACCTAGCCCGAACAGTGAACATTCCATGCCCTATATAAGGCACACGGACAAAAGCACGTGTGATGTCTTCCTTTCTTTCCTGCCTAGACTCTGCCGTCAGACTCATCATCATCTGCTATCGGACTCATCTACCCCGGCCATATTACCATCACGGTAAAGAAAAGTCGAATGGGAGGCACTGTTGGGTAATGCAGCACATCCTTTCTATGAGGAGGAGAGCGGCGGAACTATTTCGGAGGTGGAAGGTGGCGTTGTGGTGACGAGGGGGGCAAGGGCGATTTTGGTCCTCATCCCACATTACATGTTTTAGGTGTTTCCCCCTTGCCCCTCCTCTCCAGACAGCACTGGAAAGACGGACTGACAAGACACCACGAAAACTCTTCCAAGCAAACGCACCTCGCTTCGTAAGAAAGAGGGCCCCGCCGGGGTGGCGGGGGATTCCTGTTTTTGCAGCTCGACAAGCTCTCCCCAAATGATCAGGCTAAACGCATGCTGTTACATTAGGTGGGGGGGGGGGGGGGGGGGCGTCTGCTCGTTCTGGTTTTCTCGCTTCATACATGTCGCTCGAAGTTCCGTTGCCCATGGTTCCATACACTAAGCAGGGTACAATAAATGGGCCCCCTTCTACTGTCCGAGGTGAGGTCCTGGGCTGCAGCCGCCTTAGCCCCCCGCCTTATTCTAGCGCTGCAGCTAAGGCGTGCTAACTAGTAGGCTGGTTAAGTAATATTGAATAGTATAATTTCTAACTATTACTTTTATTGGCCTTGATCATCGAGAGGCGTGTAGCCCGCCGTAATGAATAGCTATATCAGCTTTTTAGAATTTACGAAATGCTGTTGCCCTCGGCGCTGTCGCCGAACAAATTTGCCCGATATGACGCCAGAATACATGTCCTTTCGAAAACTTGCAGACAAAAAATTTGGCCAATATCACGCCAATATACATGCGCTTTTGAGAAGCGTGCAGGCAAAGCAACCTCTCCAGTGCACGTAACTCGTCGAAATAGCCAAAATTTGTTGGGCCACAGCGCCAAGGGTAATCTTGTTTTCGAAATTCTAAAATCTGTTATGGCTATTACTTACTGTGGGCTACACGCCTCTTTTTTATTGACGAGCCTAACACCAATAGTTAAAAGCTAACAATTCAATATTAGTTAACCAGCCTGCTAGTTATCAAGCCTTAGCTGTATTCTGATATTTTTCACCGCTGACCATGCTGTGCCGAAAAAAGCGCTGTTATAACTCGACAAACCTATTTCTAAAAATTGTGCAAAGTCTTATGACACCAGCTGCACACTCTAACGCTTTCTGAGCTTAACCTATACCCTCGTGGACGAGTCTACCGGATATAGGCTATTCCTACTACTTCGAAGAAAGGAAGAATATGTGCCGTAGTGGAGGGCTCCGGCATAATTTCGACCACCTGGGGATCTTTAACGTGCACTGACATCGCACAGCACACGGGCGCCTGGAGGAAAAACGCTAAGGCGCCCGTGTGCTGTGCGATGTCAGTGCACGTTAAAGATCCCCAGGTGGTCGAAATTATGCCGGAGCCCTCCACTACGGCACCTATTCTTCTTTTCTTCTTTCACTCCCTCCTTTATCCCTTCCCTTACGGCGCGGTTCAGGTGTCCAAAGATATATGAGACAGATACTGCGCCATTTCCTTTCCCCAAAAAACCAATTATTATATTATATATACTACTTCGACAAAGTGTTTGTGTGGTTTTTAAGCGTAATCCTTGTCTGCCGCTTCGCATATTGCACCGCGGAAAAAGTATTTCTTGCTGTTGTTTATTGCGATTTGTTTGTGCACGTCAGTATCAGGCTAATTGGACAAAGAGCTCGAACTCAAGCCAGGTACTGAAGCCCGCTGCTTGGCGCCGTCAGCTGTGGGCTGCTCCCGTCAAAGGACAGCGCGTCGAAAGAGACAAGAGAGGACTTTCAGAGGATGATTACCATTTATGGACGCGTAAGTAATCAATTCCCCCCCCCCCCCCCCCTGCAAGGTAGGATTGCCAGAGAAATTATTTGTCCTCAATTCCATCTGTTTATTTTCTGCAAAGGCGGGTGTTTCAGCGACCACTTCCAAAACTTCCTAAAAACAGCACGTTCGAAATTGCAAGTCTTTCCAGGAAAATAAAGTCAGCCGCGGCGGATGTAAGTTCACTAGGAAATCCTACAGATTTAGCTAGCTCATGACCTACCATTTCATGACTATCTTTTCATTAGCTCGCCATGAAGGTTAGTGTACCCGCAAGGTTATTTTGCCTACCTCTGCCTCCCTTTGAATTGCACTATCCTATTTTGGTTCTCCTTATCATTGTCTGGTTCGAGCTAAACGCCTTTGGTCTGCATAGTGCGGTCATTACACACCTACGTATTGTGGTGAATCAATGATTACACAAGCTTACATGTACAGCTTTTCTCAACGCTTAACTGAAGAAGTCATAAGGAACGCTTTTGGAGTAACTTTGCTTCACACGAACAAAAAAATAAAATAAATGAAGCCTGATCCATTACCGGCCTTTGCGACGAACACGTATGCACGCATGTCGTGTAGGACCTAACGTATCCCATCTTATTGGACTCAGTTACCGGTGCAGTCTGAGCTGACGACAGACGCTACCCAAAGCGTGCCGCCGTCGAGTAAGTCAGCTGCGCGGAGGACGCCGAAGAGGGCGGCCAGGGTTCGTCCGGCCAGCCCTCCTGTGAGTGTGCGGGTTCCTGGGGGAAGCCCGCTTGTTTAGTTATTCTCTGTGCACATCGCATATCCCTAATAGGGATATTCAGAGAGGGGTATTCAGCGAGACCAGAAAGCGCGTGACGGACCCATCGCCATGCATAGCTGGGGCGGCAGTGCGTTAAAAGGTAGGCCTAAACCAACCGGGAGCATGCACGACGAATTACTGCGGGCTGTTGTGGAGCCAAAGGGGAGAACACAATTAAAAGAAAACATTAAGTGTTGGGGTGCGTGACCATGCAGGCCTGCGCTCTTTGACGGTTACCTAAAATAGAGCCTATATGGACACAGTAAGGCTACCCGAAATGAAAATGGAGACTAAACAAATTTTCGTCAGGGATATTCAGGCTGGGAAAGAACTTTTTTAGCCGAATTTCCAACTGGAGTGATGTTTTCTATGTGGAAAAGACTCGAGCTGGAGCTACTCTAGCTGAATTTTCCAGCTGGAGATAATTGGAAGTGTAAATTTTTCAGCTGAAAGCAAGAAAGGTTCCAACTGTACACGATTTCCGATTAAATAATCTAGCTGGGAAAATATGTAATTCTAGCTGGAATTATAAGATTCCCAGCTGGAATGGCATGATTTGATGTTCAATTATTCCACCTCGGAGTTCCACAATGGGCCAACTTCTTCGGCGAAAGCTACTTACAGAAGCAGTCACACAGTTTTCAGCCAAACTTCCGCAGGCCCAGAATGTTGCTGACGTTAGGAGACGTATGCTAATAAACCGAAAATAATAAATATGTCTTGCAACTCCGTCAAAAGAATGACTAGAGCATTGGGCAATGGCATAGGCGTAAGTTCTCAGACCTTACTTAATAACTAGCGATTATTAACGGTTTGGTGTTTTACGATGATGGGGATTGCTGTTTGGTTTTTGTTTTCTTTCATAGAATGTCACAGAAGACGCATGATTAGGCTGCAGCTAGTTTGTTTCTTTAGCACGGAATCGTAAGATTCCGTCAAAACCGCTCTGTTCGTCAAAAGAAGGCAAGTTGCTTACAACACTATCGTGTGATCAAATTCAGCCTCGCCCGAGGCATTATTCCAGCGGGTCACGCTACACGTGACGCCAGCGAAAAGAGATCAAGTGCTTGGAATGCGAGGAAAACTCAGGCGAGGAATGCCTGTGTGAGTCTCCTGAGAAAACCTGTTCCTGAATTCCAGCACGATGATGAGAAATGCGCACTTCGTTGTAAATGGGTCTCTAAGCAGAGCTAGTAAGGGATGAACATATGAAATGCAGAGCGGCTTGTCTAGAGCGTCGGGAGCTCTTAGCACAAACCTTCTTGGCTACTTACATGCTTCACTTTCTCGAGCGGCCAGTTGGGCGACTTCTTATACTGTTAATGTGTGACGCACAAAAAGAGTGCTGTGATGAATTCATTTTTATCGTGGCCTGAATGAGCATTGAACACCGAGACACGCATGTTTCACGCGCAGTTTGATTCCGCTCCAATCAGCGAGCATTGCGTATAAAATGTCCGCATCCTCGCACTTTTTTTTTCCGAAACCATGGTCTCGGCAATCTGCTTCCAGTCTGCGATGACTGCGGCATCGACAATCCCGGCGACTGCCCCGAACACGGACCACTGACCCATGTCAAGGACGCAGAGGTGAGTGCCAAGCACGCGAACTTTGGATGACGATTCTGAAAATCTGCCTTCAGACCGCGTTCGCGTCTGCCTGTTTTCGGCCGTCACATGGTGACCCGGTGAAAAATACGACAGCGAACTTGCCCAGCGGAGACAGTGATGCGTAGTGCCAGTGCGTGCCTTCGTCTTATTACAGTTCTCAACTATGGCAATTCTCTCTCTTCTTTCACCGCCTCTTTCATTCTATTCCTGACTGCATGGTTCCGGTTCCTACTTTGATCGGGACTGTTCACTGCGCCTTTACATTTGACCCCACCCGCATATCAGGCCTTCTTTTCAATATTTCATCACACTGCATAGACTCCTTGATTCATGCAAACACAAATGAGAGTTTTCGAGTCTGAAACTTCAGCTCCAGAGAGTATGGGAAGTGCGGTTTGTGTGTTTCCAGTGCTGTGGAAAAGGGTAGCCAATGGCATTGCAGGCAGCCTTAAACGGCCACGCCGTTCGCAGATGGATTCCGGTGACCAGCTGCGCGCCAACAAGACGCTCCCCGAGGGCCTGTCCACCCGTCGCTCTACCATCAAAGGGGCCCAGTACGGCGTGTTCACTCTCACACCACTGTCCAAGAGGGTCTACTTTGGTCCATACGAGGGCGTCAAGGTGGAGGACAACGGAGAGAGCAACGGTTACACCTGGCGGGTGCGTCGGACACGGGACCCCTTAAGAACCATTGAGGCAGTGGTCAGAGAACTTTTCTTTGCACTTTGCAACAGCTGTTAGATGATTACCAAAAAATATATTTTCGCTCAATGGCCTACTGCCATCAGATATGCAAAGGAACTTTTCGGTGAGTATAGCCTAAATCTTTCTACCTTCCAGGATAAACCTACATATCGCCTGATGTACGATCTAAATGCTCGATGCGAAGCTCTCGGCATGATCTTTCATTTACGGAAGGCAGTAGGTCCAAAGCATTTGTCTTAGCGAAATATCTGCCTTACTAAAGGCAGACAGTTCCGTTTGACGGCGTGGTATGCAGCACACTCTGGTTGAATTCAACTTCACAAGTCATCAATGTGGACATTGTTGCTGTCTTGTACGCGTTAGCGTTAGGCTAAGATTGACCAAAAGCGCCGTTAAAACATTCTTTCGGAAAGTTCCTTCGATTCTTCACTCTTTAAGCATTCTTCATAGCTTTTGTTGGTGCGCAATGACTCTTAATGCGTACTTCAGGACTGGTCAATTTCTTGGCACTCGAGGAATGGAATGTGGTGCTCGGGAGCCTTGAGAAACGAACCCCATTCGCTTTGTAGCTATGCACTGACAATCCTCACACCAACTTCAGCTGCAAAACAGGTAATACCATCGACTGTAGGACACAAGCGACTCGAGCCACATTTCGCGATCTTTGTTTCATCCTGATTTTGTTTTGGCTCTCTGTCATTGGCGTCGTCCACCAGGACCTAGGTCAGTGGAAAGCCATGGCCAATGACAAAGGGCGAAAAAAAATTCCGAAATGAAATGTAGTAAATGTACGGCCCCTATAGCCTCCAGTGACTTGTCCAACCTAGTTAGCGTTTTCGTGGTCACCCGATCCCCTCAAGGGAAGGTATCCTTACTCAGGTCCACGAGTGCGGCACGCACCTCCCAGGTTGTGATCTCCTTGTCCATTTCCTCATTCTGTGTGCCCGTGTAACCATACATGTCTAGACCGACACCCTCCGATTGTGTGCATCTCCGTCTAAGTTCTGCAATGACCGCCCTTTCGCTCCCATTAAAAGTTGTGTATGCTCTTAAACAGATTTGCTTTGTGCTCTGTTTAGCCCTTTCCTTGATCAATCAAGCATCTCAATATGGACCAGGCTATCTTGAGGTTAAGTCTGCCGTTGAAAGAGCCGAAGAGGTTGTGCCAGTTAGAGTTGGCCAAATTCGAGGCATACTGCTCCGCGTGCTCCGTAAGGCTATGCTATTCTTTTCTTCGGTTTCCTCATTAGCTTAAGCCTCCTCCACCTCTTTATGAGACCTCTCCTCGCTTTCAATAGATGCAATCAATGCGGGTCAATAGCCGGAAAGTCCTCCGATGTTTTAATTCTTTTGGTGTGAGTTTCCATGTCCTCCAAAAGCGTTTTCGCCCATGCCTCATAAACTTCAATGCTGTGGTCCTCCTATTCGCTCCTGCACTTCTTTACTTTATCCCAATCTGCAATTCTCACTGCCCTCTCTTCTGCTGCTCTTGTTGCACTCTACCGTAGTCTGCAGGATAAACTCGCTTCCCAAGTTCTCCTTCGAATTGTCCCTGGCTGCGTGTCTAGAGATTTTTACCTGGGGTTACATCTTAACTAGTGTGCTTACCGACACTACTGCCCACTCTATTAAGATCGCTTAGGTCCGTTAGGATCCTTAACGCTTCATTCGTTATTGCATCTGCGAATTTTTTCCCTTCGCAATCTCATACGAGTAGCCCCGTAGGTAGTTTTCGGCGTTGAAGCTCCCTACAGTAAACCTCCATTAGTTGCAATTTTGGCTTTTTTAATATTTTCCCGAACCTACCCCTTGTATCCTTCGGTCTGCTATAGATATTTACTATCAAAGTACACTTGCTTTCTCTACGAAGAGGTAGCATTTCCATGCTAGTATAATCTACCCCCTCCGCTTCTGGGTCAACAATTGGTGCTGTGCATTCTTTGCGTGCTTGGGTCAAGATGAAAGGTCTGGTATTCAATAAGCATTGCATCCGCATTGGTCTCGAGCAGCGTTATTTTCGCAGGTTTGAGATCAGCGCCATTTATATATTGCTGTAATGTGGCTGATTTTTCCTAGCTCTCATGCAGTTCCATTCCCAAATTATTAATTTGTTCTTTTCATTATGACTCATCTTGTTCGGGACACTCATCATCATCATTGTCTAAAACTCTATTGGCAGTCTAACTTTTGACCGAGGTCCTTTTGACCAGCGTTGTTCTTTTCTTATTTTTCCTGTCCATCTTAAGGGCCGCTATTTCATTTTGAACTATATCGACTGCCTATTGGAGCTGATGCTGGCTGAGCTGTAACTGCTGGATGTGGAGTTACATTTGCTCCAGGATACAACGCATCTGCGAAATTTCCTCTGAAAATTCTGTTTTCATTTGTATGATAATATTTTTTATGTTTAGGCTTTTTTTAGGATCCTCAGTTTGTTTGGGTTCAGGTGCAGGCCCCCACTATTGATTTTCATGGTTCTTTTGAAATTTTCCATTTCCTCCTTAAGTTTACGATTTGCTTTCCTAAGCTCTTCTAGTTCTTTTTTCAGTTCTCTACATTCATTATTATTGCCCAACAACTCAGGACCCGAGCTAACTCATGCAGCCCAGCCCAGCTTTTCCGCTCTTTTCTCCGTGGTCCACTCCTTGTATCGCTCCGCCTCTTCGCCCAGCTGACCGACCACGAGTGGCTGCTTGATCTTTGGCCGCCGCTTGCACCCACCTCGAACCTCTTCTTGGGCCTTGACTCCCTGCCCTTTGCAACACCCAGGCCACATATCTTCTTCGCCTCCCCCTACTTCATAATGTACGGAGCCTTGAATTTCCGCTCACAAAGGGTCGAGTTTGTCTTTCGTTCACTGTTATACACACTGAGCAGCGCCCTATACATTCATGTCCCCCCAGAGGATCCCGTGTCCCGGGCAGTTCACATCACCTTACCTCTTGGTTGGGATAAACGTAGGCCCTGTGGCCCACCACCTCCCTAAACCCGCAGCAGGCAGGTGTCGTTTTCTTGCAAAGGTGGCAGGGCACTCCTCCATTCTAGTAGACGTAACAGGGAACTACACTACCAGATAAGGTGACCGCCACTGTGGTCGTTTTTGCAAATTTGCTAGCAGTCAGGATTTCCTTCCCATTGGCTCTAATATTTCTTCGGATGTCTTCTTATTTTTACACCCCATTAATGACCCTCAGTACTCCTTTGCACATGTCTTCTGGGGGTGTGACCTACGCGAAGGTCTGATACCTGCACCCGTCCAACATTATCGCTTGCACTGCGAGGTTTAGGCGAGCCACTTCAATATTCTTTGACCCAACCATGATGATATTTTGCTCCAAACTGTGCCTGACTTTGATCTCGGTTTTTATGTCCGTCCGGCCTGAGGCTGATGCAATGGCCGTTGCAACTTTCCATACGCTCGCTCTGTATTTTTCCAACTCGAAACCGCTTCTTGGTCTGATAATTGCAACATCTCCATTTTTTATCGTCGCGGGTCTCGGAAAGCCTTGACCTTGATTTTGCTCACCTTGGCATTTTCCACGTCATCAAGGGTTTTAGGCATCTTTTCGGCACTCGGTACCGACATTTCTCTTACTTAACCCATTGGCTAAAGGTGTTATTAAGTTTCATGTCCTTGGCGCTTTGTTTTTCATTTCGTTATTTTTATTTTTATTATTTACAAACACTGCAGGCCCTTCTCGGGCCCATGCAGGAGTGGATACAGGGCAGAAAAATGACAATGGCGAATCGATCAAGGAAGACAGGCATATGCACAAATAAACACACAATACAATTTCATCATTACAGAGGCATCACGGTGGGAATGATGTTGGATGAAGGAGATTAACCTGTTCGAAAAAATATTCGACTGTGTTTCAGTTCACAACGGTAGATGGTAGTTTATTCTAGTAATGGATTCAAGTGTTATTTTTCATTCCCGCAAGTGCATTGCTTCCTGTTTTGTATTGACACGTTTATACTTTTGTAAACATTGCCCCACAGTGTAGCTTTAAACGTATCGCATTATTTTATACCGTCCCAGAGCTGCGTCTGGCAGTCTTATCTTCCTTTAGCTGTGGGCTCCAGGATATTTTGATAATCAAAAATAAAATTCCAATTCCAATTGAAATTTAAAGCCGAATTTTTGTGCTTGACTAAACTCAATCCTGTGACTCTCGGCCTATGCTGGCATTTTACCAGCTTCAGAAGCCGCATTCATGTCCAGCATTCTTGGATAAAATTTTTGAATATTGAAATAATGTAAGGTATTGTTATGGAAATATTGAAGGTTACGCCCTAAGCTTCCAATGGGTAGCAAAATCTTTCTTTCAGATTGTTTCCATCACTCGCATCGAGCAGTTAAGAATGCCACAGAAAACCAATGGGAAGACTTTTGAGGACAACAAAAAGTTAATAGCGAAAGATTCAAGCCTGTCGACGTGAGATCTGCAGATTTATTGCCGGGAACCTTTGCAGTGTTGTCGTTCGTTCTTTAAAGCTGCCGCTACGCCGCTTTATCGTTTCGTGGATGCAAGACTCGACCAGATTTATCTCTATCGATGGCATCCAAGCGGAACAGATTCTACCTCGTTCCAGAATGTTGTAGTAGCAATGCACGCTTTATCTCGAAACTTCGCTATCAACTTTAAATTGAGCACGGCCGGGAGCGGCGGGCATTCTGCGTGACGACCGCCGCACACGCTTGTTGCTACGCCTCCGCCAAGTGACTCAGTTTATTGCGGGCTCAAGTCAGTCCAAATAAAAAATTTTGTTTAGGCGCCATTTTCTCTGTTGTTCTTCGCCCCGGATTGCAATCACCACTATGTGACATCTGGTGGAGGCGCCGGGTAACCTTCCATGTTCCGGACGCCCCCTTCAAGTGGCGACGCCAGCCCCCTGCGTTTCGCATCAGAGGACGAGCCCCCAGTTCACTGAACCAGCCCATGTCTCAAGGGAGAGCAGCCTGAGTTCGTGACCCTGCCGGACCGCACCCGACAATGAAAAGACGCTGCTACGAGCAGCACTACCTCGCCAAAGATGTCAACCCCGATCATACTGCAACAGCCGCCGGTGCCGCCAACTTTAAATGGATCCCTAGGCGAAGACCCCGAAGAATGGTTGAACCAATTTGAGCGCGTCGCGTCATTCAACAAGTGGGATAATGCGGCAAAAATTGAACACGTGTTCTTCTGACTGGATGGCTCCGCACGCACGTGGTACGAAAACTACGAGTCGTCCCTTACGACATGAAACCTATTCAAGGGAAAACTATTGAAGGTATTCACCAGTGTCGTGAGGAAAGAAAGAGCCGAACGACTCGTCGAGTCCAGGATCCAGCTTCCGAATGAGCCCGTCCGCGGTTACGTTGAGGAGATGAAGCGCCTATTTCGCCGCGCCGACCCCGGGACGACCGAGGAAAAGGAAGTCCAGTTTTCAATGCGCGGCGTAAGAGAACTCTTTGCCAGCCCCGTTCACCAGCTGCCAAAAGATGTACAGGAATTCATGCAAGAAGCTTACACGATCGAGAGACCCTCAATGTCCGGGCTCGGCGGTACAACCGCCTTTCTTATGTCCGTGCAATTCGTCTGGACACGACGACCACCACCAGCGACAGCTTGCGGGAAGTTATCCGCGTAATCGTCCGAGAGGAGCTACGCCGATTACTGCCATCCTCCCCACAGCCCCAAGCAGCGACTCTCATTTAAATGGTGTGGGAAGAAGTGCAACAGGCACTTGGCACCACCCCCCCCCCTCCCCCCCCCCCCCCCCCCCCCCCCCCCGGTCACAGAACCCCAGACCCAGACCTACGCCACTGCAGTACGCAATTTTCAGCCCCGACGACACCACATACGTCCTCTTCGAGCTGAACCACTTGTTTCAGAATGCCAGCTCTTTGCCCCTGTCAGTCCAGCCTACAAGGGATGCTCAAGCCCCAGGAAATGCGACGCCTGGAGGACTTGCGACAGCCGACCTTTGCGCTTCCATTGCAGTGAGGCGGCCATATTCGTCGTGACTGCCCGTACCGACGTATTCGTCGTCGTGGATTTGCTGTTGACGCACTACGACCACGCTTCGGTCAGCGTCCGCAAAAGATCGACGAGTACCTGCGTCAAGAGGAGTACGCGCCGAACCGTGTTTCGCGATCACCATCGCCGTGAACTTCGCTCTTTTCGTCGCCACGCCGCAGCTACGCAGCCGTGGTACACGAGGAAGGTCTCCCAGCCCTCGTAGGGGAAACTAAAGACAGCAAACTCTAGAGGTGAGGTTGCTCACGAGCTAAACGCCGAATATCCTCCAACGACCCTGCTGTATAAACTCGCCGCATACAATGACAACCTCGACCACTATACGAACCACCTTTAAAACGACGCCGCCACCAAGAAGAGCTTCGAAGACACGCACTACCCATGATTCCCATACCCGACGAAGCCCTGAACCGACGCCCAGGACGACGTGCAACGCAAGAACCAGGACATCCAACATAGAAGTGGTTATCGACGGCCGGAAAGACCCACTCGAGTCGACACAGGAGTCGATTGCTCGGTTACGAATCAAACATTCGCTACGAGTCTGATGAAAGTCACGACAGTTTGGGACGGCCCACAAATTCACACCGTAGAGGGCCACCACATTACGCCATCAGGACGACGCACAGCGCGAGTGACTGTCAAAGGAAATACCTATCCTGCGACCTTTGTTGTGCTACGGCAATGTGCCCGCGGAGAGACCTTGGGCATGTATTTCGTTAATGAGCATCAGGCTATCATCGACCTGCGATGCAAATTGATCACGCTTTCGAAGGACGACGCCATCCCTTAGATAAGAACTCTGGAAAATCAAGTTGACCTGAGTGTCCTGGAGGGAGAAGGGAGCGTCCCACCCCGCTCAAGCGTTATCCTGACTGTAGGCCGTACGAAAGCCAGTAACACTGAAGTCATCATGGAGGAGTACATCCAGTTACTTCTAGACCGAGGAGTCAGCATCGCAAGAGGCATCGCACATTTCCGCAATGGCCAAGCTGAAGTACTGCTGACTAACTTCCGCGGAGAACACCGGCACATTAACAGAGGAACGACGATTGCTTTCTTCGAGAAAATATCCAACGTAGGAAACTCCTTCGCCATCTCCGACCCATCCGTAGAAGATTCGGATGACCCAGAACGCTCGCCCACTTTCGACATCAACCCACCCAGCCCTGCCCCAGAACAGACAAGACTAGATCCCCAAACTGCTTCGAAGCTAGAGCGTGTGTTTTTCGTCATCGCTGAAGGTCCGACAAACGTCAATTGCCAAGCATCGCATTATAAGCGACCAGCCAAGCTGAAGTACTGCTGACTAACTTCCGCGGAGAACACCGGCACATTAACAGAGGAACGACGATTGCTTTCTTCGAGAAAATATCCAACGTAGGAAACTCCTTCGCCATCTCCGACCCATCCGTAGAAGATTCGGATGACCCAGAACGCTCGCCCACTTTCGACATCAACCCACCCAGCCCTGCCCCAGAACAGACAAGACTAGATCCCCAAACTGCTTCGAAGCTAGAGCGTGTGTTTTTCGTCATCGCTGAAGGTCCGACAAACGTCAATTGCCAAGCATCGCATTATAAGCGACCAGCACGCCCTACGCCTCCGCCAAAGCTCCTAACTTGTGTCGCCGCGAGAACGACGAGCCATCCGGGACCAAGTCGAAGAAATGCTTCACGACGACGTCATCCAGCCTTCAAAGAACCCTTGGGCGGCACCGGTTGTTCTAGTGAGGAAGAAAGACGGCGCACATAGATTCTGCGTTAATTACCGCCGCTTAAACAATATAACAAAGAAGGACGTCTACCCCCTCCTCCGCATCGACGACACACTTGACCGGCTCTGCAACGCCAAATATTTAATATTTCTCATCGATGGACCTCAAGAGCGGCTACCGGCAAATTGAGGTCGATGGTAGAGATCGCGAGAATACCGCATTGATCATTCCTTATGGTCTCTTCGAGTTCAAGGTGATGCCGTGTGTCTCTGTTCCCCACCATATCCTTTAAGCCAGTAATGGATAGAGTGCTGGCAGGCCTGAAGTGGCAAATTTGTCTGGTATATATAGATGACGTCGTTGCATTCGCCTCAAACTTTGAAGAACACCTGAAAAGGCTTTAAACATCACAACACGTCATCAAGTCTTCCGGCCTAACCTTGAAAGCAGAGAAGTGCCACTTTGCCTATGCAGAGCTGCTGTTTCTAAGCCACATCGTTAGCAAGCAGAGAGTACGCCGAGACGCGCAGAAAACAGCCGCTATTGAACAGTTTCCACCGCCGGTCGATAAGAAAGCTGTGCGCAGATTCCTCGGACTGTGCGCGTAGCGACAATGTGCGAAGAACTTTTCGCGCATCGCCGAGCCTCTTACCCAACTGAAAAAGGCAGACGTGCCATTTAAAGTGGGAAGCGCCGCAAGCAGAAGCCTTCAAGGAACTTCAGCGTTGCTTACAGTCCCCACCGATCCTCGCGCATTTTGATGAAAACACCCAGTCCTGACAGTCCCAGTGCGCCAGTCCTTGTGTTTCTCCCGTGTACGTGGTTCCTTTAATGTTTTGCGCACATCGTTCATCTGTATTATCACCATGCACCAACTAGGCCCTAGCGGAAGTGTTTTTGATGAAAACGCCGATACTAAGTTCATACCGACGCAAGCAGCGTGGGCATAGGCGCCGTACTCGTTTAGAAAAGTGACGGACTGGAGAAAGTCATCGCATACGCTAGCCGTTCCTTTTCCAAGGCTGAGGCTAACTATTTGACAAATGAGGAGTGGTTTGCCATCATCTAGGCTACGTCGAAATTCCGCCCCTGCCTGTACGGACAACCGTTCAAGGTGGTGAGCGATCACCACGCACTCTGCTGGCTTGCCAGTTTGAAAGACCTCTCCGGCTGCCTCACTCGACGGAGTCTGTGCCTACAGGAGTTTGACGTCCCCGTTGTGTACAAGTCCGGAGGCAAGCATTCTTACGCTGACTGCCTGTCACGAGCCCCTGTAGATGAACCACCGCCGGCCGACGATGAGGACGCCTTCCTGGGACCCATCAGCTCCAGCTGCTTTGCACAGCAGCAACGCTCTGGCCCCGACCTAAAACGCCTCATCGAGTACTCGGAAGGCAACGTTTCTCCCCCCCCCCCCCCCCCCGTCTCGTTCAAGCGAGGACTGCCTTCCTTCTGTGTACAGAATGATGTCCTCGTGAAGAACTTCGTAGCGAACAAAAGAGTCTACCTCCTTGTTGTACCTGCAAGTTCCGCGAAGAAGTTTTGGTTTTTGTTGTATATATAAAAGCCTCTGAATAAAAATTCTTGTATTTGCGAGTAGGCGCTGTGTCCCTCCTGTGTGGTTGTGTTAGCGCATGGATTTTTCGGAATAAGTTCTACACGCTTCACACGACGAGCGGACAGCTGGACATCGCGGGTCTTCTCGAACGCTCCGCCGCATTCAAGACAAGTATTACTGGCCCCGACGGTGTGCCGATGTCGCACACTATGTGAAAACCTGCCGAGATTGTCAGCGACGAAAGACCTCTCCCACCCGACCAGCAGGATATCTGAACCCCATTGAACCTCCCTCAAAGCCCTTTCACCAGATCGGCATGGACTTGCTTGGGCCCTTCCTGAACTCAACATTCGGAAATAAGTAGATCATCATAGCGACCGACTACCTGACACGCTGCGCCGAGGCAAAAGCCCTACCGAACGGAACAGCAGCAGAAGTCACCAAATGTTTCGTAGAGTGAATTCTTCTGCGACACGGCGCCCCCGATGTGCTGCAAACGAAGGACAACTGCACACCATCCGTAGACCAACGACTGACCGAGCGCCTGAGCAAAACCATCGCAGATATGCTCGCCAAGTACGTCGATGCCAAACATAAGACCTGGGACGTCATCTTGCCTTACGTCGTCTTCACCTACAACACCGCAGTGCAGGAGACCCGCCAGGTGACGCCTGTTAGGCTCGTCCATGGCAGGGAGGCCACGCCCATGTTAGACGCTGTACTACCCAGCCGTTACCGAAGAAGAGAATGTCGGCGTCACCGCCTACCTTCAACGACCCTGCAAGGGGGCGTCTGCAGCCTGAAGACGTTGGTCAGTGGCGGCGACACCACGGGTTTTTGAGCATCCTCAAGAACATCCCCGCAAAAGGATGAGGGTGAACAGTGCATCACCACGGACCCGAGCACCTGCGCCTAGCCGTGCCTGGCATCGCCATGTCCGGGGAAAGGGGACTCCTGATGATTGAGCCGATGGCGAGTGTTTGGACCTTTAAGGCCCCTCTGCGGCGGCAACACACCAATTGGGCCCAGGTTCTTGTAGACGGAACTTCCGGCCTGACCCGACCGAGGGAAATCGGCCGTCGCCTTTTCCTGTCCTCCCCCACATCGTTCACTTCCCTATCTCTTCCTCACAACTCTCCTGTCTTCTCCTTCCTTATCAGTTATTCTCACCTTCCATAGGCGGCTAGGGTTAACCTTGTGTGGCCAACTACCCTGAGTTGCGTCATATTTGGTTATAGATGAGCTGTACAGCTGGCGTGGGCAGGGCTTGCTTGCAAGTTCTTGCCTCGTCCTTTCGTTGGGCTCGCTCTTGAGTGGCGGCACCACGGCCGAAAAAGAAATACAGTCTATGGCTCACCCTTCCCCACAAGATGATTGCCATCTGAAGAGAGTGCGGACCGATGTAACGGCTCATTTCATGAAAAAAATAAAACCAGAAACATTCCCCAAGTACCATGTGATTTCCAGTGAAGAACCAGAAAGGCCAGTCAGAAAAATATCCCCCTTCTTAGTTTCCAAATCTCTTACTTAAAACCTTGGGCGTTGGCTACAAGGTAACAAAACTAGCCAGCGGTGACATACTCCTCCAGATCCGGGACCAAGCGCAGTATTCGAAACTCGCAAATGTAAAGAACTTTGGAGAGATTGCTGTTTCTGCCAGTGCGCATCGATCGATAAACAGAGTCAAATGAGTCATTTCAGAATACATTTTCTTGAATCTCACAGAAGAAATGTTGGAAGGTCTCAAAGAGCAAAACGTCACTGAAGTCCGCCGAATAAACATCCGTAAAGATAATAAGAAAATACCTACGAAACACAAAGTCCTGACTTTTGCCTCCAGCCAGCTCCCAGAATTTATTGAAGTAGGTTATCTAAAAGTAAATGTACGACCCTTTATCGCCGCTTCAACTGTCAAAAATTCGGCCATGGCTCTCAGATTTGTCGCGGCCACAAAATCTGTGCCGAATGCGCATCACGTGATCACGAAACAGAGACTTGCAACGCTGGACTACAGTGCGCGAACTGTGAAGGGGATCACCCCGCATACTCGAGGTCGTGTCCGACGTGGAAAAAAGAAAACGAGATAATAACCATAAAAACAAAAGAAAATATAACTTTCAAGGAAGCGCGTCAACGATTCAAACAGACACAAGGCACATTCCTCTTCTCAGCAAGAACTAATTTCGTCGATGTGATGCGACGGGGCGCTCCACCACACCGGCCTTCAGCACCTGCCCAGGCCAAACACAGTGAGCCTGAGGCACCGCAGAGGCAGCGTAGGCTGCTCTACCAGCTCTAAAACAGGGAGCGCTTGCCCAAGGGTCGGCATCCCTCAGGACTTACCCCGGCCGGGGTAGGCCTGAAACTAACACACCCACAGCCTGAAGTAAATCTCTTCGATTTCCACCCGAAAGACACAAACATGACTTTTTAATACAGTGGAACTGTAGAGGCCTAATGAGTAATTACAGTGACACAACAGATATCATAGCGTCAATGTTGCTTGTAGCTTTATGCCTTCAAGAAACAAATCTCGGTCCACAACTTGTAAATATCCTGAGACATTATAAAACATTCCGACGCGATCGCGAGCACGCAAATGGACTCTCGGGAGGCGTCGGAATTGTCGTCCAAAGCGGCATCCCTGCTCTAGAAATCAAATTGAAAACAAACCTTGAGGCGGTTGCAGTCAGCATCATCAGCTACAAAACATTAACAATCTGTTCCGTATATCTTCCTCCACATTTACCACTAACTGTCCATGATCCAGAAGAACTGATCGAGGAACTTCCAGAGCCATATCTGGCAGTTGGAGATTTTAATGCCCACTCCGGTTTTTGGGGAAGTGCACACACTGATGCAAGAGGTCGTACTTTAGAAGATTTTATTTTAAGTGATAATGTTTGCCCCCTAAACACCGGCAACGATACGTACTGCTCTCCTAGCACGGGTAAAATGAGTTCTATAGATTTGTCTTTTAGTTCACCCTCCAATTTTAGCGATTTTAAATGGGATGCCATCCCTAACTCATACAGCAGCGACCACCTACCTTTATTAATCAGCCTAGCATTCCCAGCGCAAGCCATCCCAACGAAGCCACGGCGTTGGAACTTACATTTAGCCCACTGGGCACTTTTTAGGAAAACGGCCAGCCTACATAAAATAGTTTCATATAATCTCAGCATAAACAATCTAAATGAATCTATCACAAACTGTATTTTAACCGCTGCACGCCTAGCAATTCCACAGTCGTCTGGTGTAAAAGAAACTCACAAAACTTCGTACAAACAAGAATACCGAGATGCAAAACGGAGGCAAAACAAAGCCTGGGGAATTTTCCGTAGATATCCAACAAACGAGAATTTGATCAACTTCAAAAAGTCCAGAGAAAAGCCCGATATATTCGCCGTAATGCCGAAAAATCTTCATGGCAAGGTTACGTGTCGTCAATAAACAGCTTATCCAAATCAAAACAAATGTGGCAGATGGTTAAAAAAATAAATGGCATCTACTACCCATTCACAGCTCTTTTTCTGTCAGCCCCTGGTATGCAAACAAATTTAGAAGAACAGGCAGACATTTTGGGCTGTAAGGCTAAAGGAGAGCACTGTCACCTCGTCTTCGTCTTTTCAAATCATCAGACGCATCTTCTTCTTTAGCCTTACAATCAAAATGTAACGGGGGGTTTGTTACGAGGTACTGGGGCGACGGGAACGGCAACGGCAGCAGTCTGGGATCAGATCGGCAAAAGACACACAAGCGTAGCGCTGGCAAAAACTCTCGAGAGCACTGTCACCTCGTCTTCGTCTTTTCAAATCATCAGACGCATCTTCTTCTTTGACAGTGCTCTCGAGAGTACTGTCACCTCGTCTTCGTCTTTTCAAATCATCAGACGCATCTTCTTCTTTAGCCTTACAGGGCTAATATTTTTCTGCAGTCTCCAGTTCATCGCACTACACAGATTCACTTCTAAAACACAAGAACACGCCTGAAAAACACACTGCCGACAAGTGGTGGTATAAAAGAATCCTACAATAATTTACTTACAGTTCAAGAAATTAATAAAGTACTGTCCGCCGGTAAGCAAACTGCACCCGGCTGTGACGAAATACATTATCAAATGGTAGCCCATCTCTCTGAACTGGCTGTAGATGCACTTTTAAGATTTTTTAACAGAGTTTGGGTATCGGGGAAAATTCCCGAAGCCTGGAAGAAGGCCGTCATTGTTCCATTTTTCAAACCCGGAAAACCCCGCAGCTATAGGCCCATAACTCTGACAAGCTGTCTAGCGAAATCCTTTGAAAGTGCATGAATATCAGAGTAACGTTCGTGTTAGAAGACCGGGAGCTTCCAGATGTCCAACAATGTGGTTTTAGGAATGCGTGCTCCACTGCAGACCACCTAGTTCGTCTTGAAAATACTGTCAGAGAAGCTTTCATGCACAAGCAACACTGTCTTGCTGTGTTTTTCTATTTAGAAAAACCATGTGATACAACCTGGTGGTTAGGTATTCTTCAGGACTTAGCTGAGCTCGGCATTCGTGGCAGAATGCTTAACTCCCTTAAAGACTTTTTGACTAACCACTCGGTTCAGGTACGCCTTGGCTCAAACCTTTCGAGAAATTTTATTCAGGAAAATAAAGTACCTCAGGGGTGTATCTTGAGCACAACTCTCTTTATTGTAAAAATGAATTCTCTTAGCAAAATAACTCCAAGGTCTGTTATGTATTCACTTTACGTAGATGACCTCCACATCCCTTGCACATCCTCCAACATATGGACATGCGAAAGACAGACGCAATTAACAATAAACAAACTGGCATCATGGGCAGACAGAAATGGCTTCCGGTTTTCTGCCCAGAAAACAGTCGCCATTATTTTCTCACTCAAACGAGGATTACAGGCAGACCCGACCCTACATCTGAACGAAACTGAGTTGCCCGTAAAAAATGAACACAAATTTTATGCATAACATTTGAGAAAAGCTCACTTTCCTGCCTCATATTAAAGCGTCAAAAAAGAAAACTTCCCGATCACTGAACATGCTCAAAATCCTTTCACATAAACACTGGGGTTCTGACAGGGCAAAACTAAAAATTTACTGCCCTGTTGTACGATCCTGCTTAGACTATGGAAATATAGTATATGGTTCAGGAAGGCCATCGTACTTGAAACGACTCGACCCAGTGCACAATTTAGGTTTACGTCTTTCAACTGGTGCTTACAGGACGCCACCTATAAGCAGTCTTTATGTTGAAACCAACAAACCGTCACTGACAGAAGAACCATGCATGCTCACGTGCTCATACATATTAAAAATCCGTTCGATGACCAAGTACTTATGTTACCCCATAGTCACAAAGTGCCCATTCAGAATTCTGTTTAACAACAAACCACTAGCTATTAGGCCAGTCTTCCTGCGTTTTGAAGAGATGTGCCAAGACTTCAGAGTATTAGATACATTACCTGGCATTGCTCAATGACGAGATACACTGCATCCATGGTACTATTTTCCTACAGTCTGTGACTTCACTCTAACACAGTTCAGTAAAAAACAAACTCCACAACAACACATAATACAAGAATTCCTTGCCCTTGAAGAAAAAGACAGTAGTTTTAGAGCATTTTATACTGATGGATCAAAAACATATAGTTACGTAAGAAGCGCAGTGGTGCGAGGGAATTCGGAGAAAATAGTACGACTACCGCAGTGTTCATCCATCTTCACCGCGGAGTGCTACGCAGTATGTGTGGCCATAGAAAAAGTACTAAGCGAGAACCTGAAGAATTTCATTATTTACACAGACTCCTACCCAGTTCTCCATTCTAAAAATGCAAACACTCCTCTGCTTGGTTACATCATTCACAACATAGTAACTGACGTAGTTCAAAAACAAAATATACAACTGTGCTGGGTCCCGAGTCATGTGGGAATAAAAGGCAATGAGAGAGCAGATTTGTGCGCTGCTCAAGCTCATGGCAAGGAAGTAAAAAGAGTAAATATACCCTTTAAGGACTGCATTAAGTTAGTACAACAGAACTTAAAAAAAAATTGCAGACAGCTGGGAACAATGAAGTAAACATCAAACTGCACCTGGTAAACCCAGTCCTAGGTGAATGGAAGTCATGTTTGCGCCAAGAGCGTTTCAATGAAGTTATATTATGTCGACACCGTATAGGCCACACGCACATCACACACAATTGTCTATTGACAAAAGAAGACAAACCGGTCCGTGAAAAGTGTGGAGGTGACCTAACAATTAGTCGCATTTTATACTCATGCACAAAACTCAATAAAGATTTTACTCAGTTTTTATAATGAACACATCCCTTTAAATCGGGTATTGCTTTTGAGTGAAGATGCAATTGTTGACAAAACTTGTGTTTTTAGCTTTTTAAGGGAAGCAGGTTTTCTCAGCAAACTCTAAAATTTTACCTACTTATTCACTTCATTTTTTGATACACCTCAGCCACATTCTCATTCATGAAGGGAAGGCTGAAGTTTTGCTTTAGTGGTTGGGAGGCTCAACATCCTTGCCCAGCCAAGGAGGAGGAGGAGGAGGAAAGGCAGGGAAGTTAACCAGACGAATAGCCGGTTTGCTACCCTGCACGGGGGAAAAGGGGTGTGGGGAGAAAAAGAGGAAAGACAGTTGCAGGAAATTAAAGTCACTATGTAAAGTCACAGCGTTCAGTAAAGTCACAATCTATCGTGCGCGCCACAAGTCTTCAAAAAGCGGAGCAGTGCCTTGGAGGCCTTCACCGCCGACGACCGCCGCGGCCAGTGGCCGAGAATCTTCGTTTCCATCAGTGGGCGCAGGTCTAGATGCTCCAGTGCTCGGCAGAGAGACTGTCTCTCAGCGCTGTAGGCAGGGCATTCACAAAGAATGTGGGCTATAGTCTCATCACGCACGCAAATGGCACATGCAGGGCTGTCAGCCATACCTATTAAGAAGGAGTAGTGCTGGGAGAAAGCTACACCAAGCCACAGGAGACACAACAAAGTTGCTTCACGTCGTGGTAGGCCGGATGGAAGCCGAAGCTTCAGATCTGGGTCTAAGGTTTTTAAACGCGAGTCCGAGAATTGGCCTGAATTCCACGCAGCAAGCGTGATGTCCCGCGACAGTGGCCTTAGCCTACTCGCTGCGTCGGCTCTCGAGATGGGGATGGACACACAATCACCCTCATGGTGAGCAGTTCGCGCGGCCTCGTCCGCGTAGTGGTTGCCTGCGATGCCGATGTGTCCTGGCAGCCATTGGTAAACAATATCGTGCCCTTTGTTGATGGCTTTGTGGTGGAACTCTCGGATCGCGGCGACAAGTTGTTCATGGGACCCATTGTTAGGTCCCGGTTTGTCTTCTTTTGTCAATAGAAAATTGTGTGTGATGTGTGTGTGTGTGGCCTATACGGAGACGACATAATATAACTTCAATGAAACGCTCTGCACCAGTCGATGAAGTCCGGTGTGATGTTTTCACTTCCTTAACTATGGTCCTTACGGGAATGACTACGGAGCCCGAGGAAATGGAAGGGGTCCCTGAGCCACCGGTGTATACGTGCAGTCGGTGTCCGTGTTTCTCATGCAAATATTATAGAGTTGTCGGTTTAAGTGCTGCCGTCGATTAATCAGCCTTCTTTTCGATGCCCGGTATGGAAAGAAGCACACGAGGTTGGTGCAGACTCCATAATGGAGAAGACGGTCTAGAGGCTGGTGTAAATTGGGTTGGTAGGAAGTCGCGATGGGCATCAATAATTTTCGCAAACGATGTACTCGGCCGGTTATTAGGAAGACTGGCAAGGTGGTGCGCGGGAATCCGAGAGAGGTGACAAATATGCGCTCTCAAGGCTTGTATTGTGACATAGGCAGTCACTGGATTCTCCTGAGCGATGAGTACTGTTGCGGCTGTAGATGCGCACTTTGGCAGTCCTAGGCACGTCCGCAGAGCTTAAGCCTGAACCCTTTTCAGACACCGTATGTTCGTTTTCCTCAAGTTTCCTAGTGCAGGGATACTGTACCGAAAGAATCCCGTGAATAATGCGGTGTACAGCTGGAGCATCGACTGCACTGATGCTCCCCACGACTTCCCTTCGAGAAAGGAAAGAACGTGAACGATCGATGTCAGTCGCCTTTTCATGTACGAGACATGTGGGCTCCATGTTCGATTACGATCGATGATTACTCCGAGGAAGCGATGGCTTCTTTCATAGGGTATTGTTGACCCATTTATGCGTACGGCGCAATGGGACATGCTCTTGCGTGTAAAAGCAAATATAGAACATTTTCCAGTAGAAATCTCCAGGCCGCAAGAATGCTTGCCGCCTTTTGAAGCCTTGCTCGAACTTGTGGTCGCGTAACTCCTGATGCCCAGATACAAATATCGTCTGCGTAGACTGAGACTTTCGCCGACTGTAGTAGTACATCGACAAGGCCGACAAGCGCACGATTGAAAAGCGTTGGGCTGAGTACACCCCCCTGTGGGACCCCACGGGAAGTGTAATGTGGAGGTGTGGGTCCGTCCTCAGTCTGCGTAAATAGTGATCGGTTGGATACATAACTGCGAATCCAGCAGAACATGCGACCACTAAGTTCTGCAGCTTCCAGAGAGTCCAAAATAGCTTGATGAGTGACGTTATCATACGCCCCTTAAACATCCAGAAACAACGCCGCGCTCAAGCGCTTCAGATGCTTCTGATGTTGAACTGATGAAATCAGGTCAATCAGGCTATGAATAGAAGAACGTCCCCGCCGAAACCCGCACATTACATCTGGGTATATTTGATAGCGCTCCAGATACCACTCAATTCGCGTAAGTAGCATCATTTCCATGAGTTTGCCCAAGCAACTAGGCAATGCGACTGGACAGTACGATGCTAGGTCAAGTGACGATTTTCCGGGTTTAAGAACTGGAACCAGACGACTTGATTTCCACGCGTCCGGAACTGTACCCGCACACCATGATGAGTTGAAGTGGTCTGAAAGAACGAGTGCAGAGTATGTTACTCCATAGGGCCCCGGCGATGAAGATCGTCTGCAACCAGCCATGGCGGCGTCTGGTTCTTCCATGAAGAATAGAAGGTCCATTCGCGAATTCCTAGATCTAGGCACTCCGCAGCAATTCAGAGTTGTGTATTGGTTCCTGGGACATGCTATTCTTGCGAAAAATCTTCATCAATCTCCGCTTCGCTACGTCCTTGGTGAAGTGCGAGAGACTGGAATGGTTGGAGCTGCGAGGAGACGTTCGCAAACCACGCACCACACTCCAGATGCGCGAGAGAGGGTTTCGAGGATCCAGTGATTCACATAATTCTTTCCAACGGTCAGCCTGCAATATTTGAATTCTGCGCTGAATTTCTTCTGTGTGCGCCTTGCATACCTTAAGTCATGCAGCAACTTTGTGCGCCTGTATCTTCTCTCTGCTCTTCGTCGAAGAGATCGAAGGTGCTGCAGCTCCACATCGAAGTCTGTGAACTTTGGCACTGGAGTGAAGAAGCATCTCGCGTGTTTAATAACCTCCTTGATGCGCTCTTCAATGCATGTTGTAATGTTTTCTCTGCAGGCTTCTTCCATAAAGGTTTTAAAAATAGACCAGTATATTCGTTGCAAACGTTTGGCAGATCTGCATCCAGCGAGACCAGGAACAATATTATATGCGGGGTGTGGTCACTTCCATGCGTTTCTACGTCAGTAAACCACCGGACGCGTCTCGCAAGGCACCGAGACACAAACGCCATGTCCAGACAACTGCTGTAAAACAGCCCGCGAATGTACGTTGGAGAACCGTCGTTAAGGCATTGTAGGTCGCGCTGAAATGCGAAACAGACAAGACTTTTACCCTTCGAATTCATCCGGATGCCTCCCCACATGGCGTGATGCGCATTAAAGTCACCAGTGAGGATCCAAGGCCCAGGTGTTGCAGCCTACAAGTCCCTCAGTCTCTCGGCGTCAAACCTTGTTGGCGATAAGTACGCGCCCACAAGCGTAAACGTCAGGGTGCGCCTTTTCACCGTTATACAGGCGTACTGGTTAGGGTTGCGAGGGGGAACTGTATGGGGCACATAAGTAAGCTCCGTTCAAATGTAGACGATGACCTTGCTATTTTCTTTGTGCTTGGAGGGTGCAAACGCTGCATAGCTAGAAATTCGGATGGGATTTGTAAGCTGGGCTCACAAATGACAAAGATTGGAAATCTGTGTTTATAGACGTATTCGCGAATGTCCGAAATGCGGGAATTGAGTCCACGGGCATTCCACTGGAAAACTGACGCTTCACTGACTTGGCTTTCAAATGGTAACGCTGGGAGAGCCATTGTGTCTGCTACTGTAAAGCTGATAGGACTGTATTTACCGCGTCCTGTACCTGCAATGCATTCCGTGCTGCTGGCGAGTGAAAGCTAGACAGCATCACACGCATGGCGTTCATAAGGGACCTCAAGATGCGGAACACCTGCACTTCCTCACCTAGGGCTAGATATCTGCCTTGGGCTCGCTCAGCTGTAGGCGCGGGAAAGTGGGGGCGTGGTGCCTGCTCAGACACGAAGGTCGAGCGTGGCTTCGGCAATGGTGGCCATGTCACCTCTGAAGTACTCGTTCCGGCTTCGACAGTCACAGAGCTTACATTACTCGGTGAAGGGGGAGGACAAGTAGCAGGAGCGATGGGGGCATCCCTGCCGCTGTCGGCTTTTTGTCTAGCAGATCGTCGACGACGCAAACGACGCCGACGCACCGTAGCTGCGGCCTCTCTGTGCGTTGAATGGTCTCGCACCATTTGCTTCAACACCGCCCGTTCTTTCTTCAGGCGAGGACAGACTTGCTAAGAAGCGTCATGAGGGCCACGGCAGTTGGCGCACTTCTAGACAGTAGCGCGGCAACTGTCACCGCTATGTGCTTCAGAGCAGCGCGGCCACGCTAAGGTGTTATTACAAACACCGCTTACATGCCAAATTTTTATGCACTTCCGACACTGAAGCGGCTTCGGGACGAATGCGCGAACTTCATGCCGAAAGTGGCCAACTTCATGTGCGGTGGAATACAATCGCCCTTAAAAGTGAGCTTGACGCACCTTGACTTGCCGAGGCGCTGAACCTTAGTCATTTCGATGCTGTTCGTCGCTGGTTTAATGAGTATCGGCAAGTCGGAGTCAGAGATGTTCGCATCGATGTCGTAAATGATGCCAGCGGTTGTGCCATTGTTTTCAAGAGCAAGAGAGCGGACGGGGATGTCTCCGATCTTCTTGATGGTGGCTAGACTTTCCAAGGCGCTCCGCTTCGTTACATCGATGGTAAGGAGGTTCTTTTGGCTGTTGATCCTCACGTCCTTGATCACCCCCGGGACGCGAGCCTCTATGAACACCGACGTAGCCTGTCTGTTCAGCAGGTTGATGTCGGGTGGCGTTTCAGGCGCAAACAGGACTGTATGCGCCGATGCACCACGCGTCATGATGACGGTGGATGTACTTGATGAGGACGAGTCCTCACTCTTACGAAGCCTTCTCATGGCTTTCTTGCTCATCACTGGGACGAACCCGTCGTCCGCCGAGGAGTCCTCGCTTGTGGCTGAGTGCAGCACGGTGGCCCGGCTGCTTGCCTCGCTCGACTGGTGGAAGCGCTTTCTCTGGGTGACTGCCGCTGACCCACCGGGTTCCAGAGGAGGCCTGACGTCCTCAACTTCCATCACCGCCACGAAGAGGGAGCGGCGCCTCCCTGATTGTGAGAAAAAACGATAAAACTTCAGAGGCAAAGAGATAGCGGTCTGGTGTGGAACAACTTCCTCTTCCACCCAGCCAAGGATGCCTACTGAGACTACACGACCCTCTTTAATGCTCTTATATTAACCAGGTGCAAAATTTATTTCTTCCTTTATCAGTAGGTAATGTGAAACAATATTTTACGCCGCCTACACTATCGATACTTTCGTTTACCTTGAGTTTGGCGCATGATAGCCTGAGTTGCCTATTTGCCATAAAATACAACACAACAGAACACGCCTACCTTCAACGCGCAGAAGAAGCCCGACGACTTGCCCCAGTCAAGTTGTCGGCACCAACTTTTAGCTCTGGAGACATTCCAATATTCTAGTAAATAAAGAATATAATTGAATTGAACTGACTACGGATCAAAGGCCAGCAGAGGACAGACGCCAGACGCTACAACCTACGAAGACGCAACGCGGAATACAAGACAGGAGACCAAGTCTGGATTTGGACACCCATTCGCCGCTGCGGATTGACCGAAAAGCTTTTGCGCCGCTATTTCGGCCCGTACAAGGTTCTTCGCCGGCTCGGTGAACTGAACTACGAAGTCATCCCTGACGAAATGACTGCATCCTAGCGACGCCGTGTATGACCAGAAGCTTTGCATGTCGTCCGTCTAAATCCCTAATCCCTATTGTGAGCGCTAACAATTACAGATGCTATGTTTCAACATTCGGTGTTTATTTTGCACAATCCGTTTTGTTTCTAGCCGCCTTATAGTTTAAAGCATCAGGTCGATGCTTATTTGAGAGGGGAGAAATGCCGCGAACCTTTGTAATGTTTTTGTTCATTCTTCAAAGCTGGCCACGCCGCTTTATCACATCGTGGATGCAAGACGTGACCAGATTAATCTCGATTGATCGCATCCAGCCAGAGCTGATTTTACGTTGTTCCAGAATGTTCTAGTAACTTTGCACGCTTTATCTAGAAAGTTCGCTATGAGCTTTAAATTGAGCAAGGCCGACAGCGGCGGGCATTCTGTTCGACGATCGCCGAGCACGCTTGTTGTTACGCCACCGCCAAGTGATTAAGTCCATTGTGGCCGCAAGTCAACCCAAATGAATAGTTTTGTTTAGACGCCACTTTCGCTGTCTTGCTCCTCTCCGGATTGCAGTCACCACCACGTGGCTGTATTTATTGTTCTGGTGAAATCTTACAATATATAAAAAACTGCGTTCATACACTTCCTGCCGTTCAAAAATCTTTTTGTCCAGAATTGTTGGGAATACTTCAGACATGGCAGTTGCGCGAAACACACACACAGAAGAGAGGGTGACTGCCATGTCTGAAGTATTGAACTAACTAGCCCGACAACACGTTCTGCTTATTGTTGGGAAGGTATGCCAGGAATATGGCATATATAGGTGCTTGCGGTACTGCGTTTATTCATGGCATTTAGCTTATAAATAGCTCCACAATCACCGCGTCGAGGCCAACGGCGTTGTATCCTAACCTCTGGGATCCGAACATAGAAAACAATTATTTTTTTTATTTATTTATACATACTGCAGCGCAATTATATGCGCTATGGCAGGAGTGGGAAAACACAAAAATGCAAGGAAACAAAATGCCGCAAAATGTACAAAGTGAGCACTACAGAAAGTTAAAATCACAAATGAAATATCAAACAAAAAGGAACTGTTAACGACAGGGTAAGAATACACAGCTATTATGCGTCTTCAACGGCAGTTACAAAGTTTTGAAATGGACAAGAACGAATGGACCCGGGTAGAGAATTCCTGGCTTCTATTGAACGGGGAAAAAAACTGAATTTGAACAAATTAGCATGCGCAAAATACGGTATCAAATTAAGCTCGTGATGACTTCTTGTAGATGATAATTGTGCAAAGTTAATGTAGTGGTTAGCTGACAGCCTTACTGAGGAATTGACGACACAATGTAAGAATTTTAATGATTCAGTGTGGCGACGGACAGACAGCGCGGTTAAATTCAATGAGAGAAGTGTAGAAGAGGGTGAGAAATCGCGATCATAACGATGACATATAAAACGCACAGCTTTCTTCTGGACTGCTTCTAACATGTTAATTTCGAATTGCTTGTACGGGTTCCACACTACAGCTGCGTAATCAAGAACAGGGCGGATTAGAGATTTATACAACAGTAGCTTTGTGTCTTTTGGTGAATTGGGTAGCGTGCGTCGTAGATAACCTAGTTTTTTAGTGCTTTATTACATACGTAATCAATGTGTTTAGACCAAGACATGTTACGCGTGAATATGACACCAAGATATTTGTACTGCGAGACCCTATCCACCACACGGCCATTGAAAGAGTAACTAAAATGGGAAACGGAAGATTTGTTACAAAAAGACATGAGGACGGTTTTGTCGAAATTAATTCTCATTTGCCAGGTACTACACCAACTACAAAACATAGCAAATGACTCTTGGAGGTGACGATGATCATTAGGACCATTAATTACTTCGTATAAAACGCAGTCATCAGCGTAAAGACGAATGTTAGAAGAAATGTTATGTGGCAAGTCATTTATATATATTAAAAAGAGTAGTGGTCCAAGGACGGAGCCTTGAGGCACACCTGACGTTACATCAACAGCAGTAGAATGAGAAGAATTATAGGATACGAACTGGGAACGAGATGAGAGAAAGCTAGAAATCCAATCAACCAAGTGAGGATTGTTTAGTATAGCATTTAGTTTAGCAAGAAGCTTGGAATGTAGAACAGTATCGAATGCTTTCGAGAAGTCTATAAAAATGGCATCAACTTGGTTACCGACATCGAGGTTATGTAATATATCATGAGCAAATTCTGTTAATTGTGTTACCGTACTAAAACCGCGCCTAAACCCATGCTGAAAGTTAGATAGCAAATTATTGGATTCAAGAAAAAGCATGATGTGTTTATGAATGATGTGTTCCAACATTTTGCATGACTGTGATGTCAATGAAATCCGTCTGTAGTTCGACAAGCACTGTCTATCACCAGATTTGAAAAGAGGGAGGACTTTGGCTAATTTCCAAGAAGAAGGAACTGTAGCGGATAATAAGGACTTGTTGAATATGATGGTCAGACATTTCGAAGACCACATGGAGTAACGAACCAGGAACACATTATGTATTCCATCTGGGCCGGTACATTTCTTAACGTCGAGGTTTAATACAAGATTTAGGATGCCATCAGTGTTTATGACAGCATCACTGATTGCTGGAGAAGAAATTATATTAGTGAGTGGCGGAATGACGTTGTTATCCGGAACGAACACCGAGTTAAAATATTTGTTGAAAGCCTCAGATATTACAGCAGGCTAACTGATGACGTCATTATCTAATCTGAACGAAGTGGATGAAGTGTCACGAGGTAAGATGGATGACCAAAATTTTCGGGGGTTAGTTCTTAACAGATCGCGCAGGTGGACACGAAAAAAGAAATCCTTGGCCATGCGCAACTTAAGATTAAGTTCATTTTTTGCCTTGTGAAATCTGTCTAAGGTTATGGGATCGTTGCTTCTTCTCGAACGCCTTAGCCTACGAAGGCGACGAGATAAATGCAAAATGTCTCGAGTCATCCAAGGAACATTAGTATTTCTTTTCTTAGTTTTAATAGGAACAAAGCGTTGGACATAATCCTTGACAAGACATTCAAAGTAATTAGTAAGAAAATTTACGTCGTGGCTTGCTGAGAAAGCAGAGAATGTATCGAAACGATCAGCTAAAACCTCAATAATGGAATGGTCGTCAGCACGAGTGAAGTCAGGAAAAGTAGTAAACAAATAGGGTGATTTGGAGACTGGACAAGAGGGTGAAACTAACACGCCTTTATGGTCTGAGAGCCCATCAATTACTTCACAAGAGAAGTCATTTTGGGCCAAAGTAGAGTTTAGAAAAACTAAGTCGAGGATGGAATTCAGCCTAGTAGCACTAGAAACAACCTGAGTTAGTCCAAACAATGGCAACAAGCCGCCGGTTGCTTGCAAAATAAGCCGATGATGGCGTCATATGCGTTCGGTATTGTGTACCTTTCAAGCTTATTGCAAACCTAGAATGAACTTTATTTGCGCGATTAAAATCGCCGCACTCTTTCACCTGTGTGCAGTTCGGCGGCGCTGATAGGGCACAACGGAGCCGCGGAGCATCGACTGTGTTCGCGTGCTGCTGACGCACCCATGCTCCCCTCTAGTCCCGGGTGTAACAGAGGTCTCTTAGCGGAAAAAGCGGATCGGACGTGCATTACGATCGCTCCGAGTTCTCGCCGATCCAACCTTCGAACAAGTCGCCGCATAAACGGTCCTTCCGGGGCGCCGCGCGCCTGCAAGAGAGCTCACGTTCCCGGCTGCTGTCGTGCCTCCATCGACCGTCCGACCGACCTGATCTAGCTACGATGCCGCGAGCGTCACGCACCACTTCTCCTCCGAAGCTGGAGGACTCTCATTGGTTACCACACGTGGATAGACCATGCTTCAGAAACGCCTGGAAGCAAGCAACCTGTCCAAGGCCAACGGGCATAAAATTATCCTGAGGCCACGAGAAGGACTAAATCTCCAAAACTACCGCCCCACCTTGGTAGCAGTAAAACATTTTTATTGACTTGAAATGAAGTCCTCCCGTTTGGTGCCCCTAGTCCAAAGCCCCATATGGCGGCCACCGCCGCCGCTTGCTCTACCACCCATTGGTGGCAGTGGCCGTAGGGTCGCTCAGCCGATCCTCCCAGGAGGTACTGGAGGCATGGGGGATGGGTGGAAGATTAGGAATGGCCTGGCATTGCCAGACCACATGGCAGAGAGAGAGATTTTCTCCGCAGTGAGGACACCACGGGGGGTCAAGGGAGGGGTGAATGCAGAAGTACAACAGGAGAGTAGGGCGGGTGCCTGTCTGTAGCTGTCGCCACGCGACTGCCTCCTTACGGGTAAGTTTGGGGTGAGGTGGAGAGTAATGCAGGCGAGCGATGCAAAGTTCGGCCAACTGGACTGAGAAGACAAAAGGCTCAATCTGAGGTTGGCCGCTGGCATCCCCGCCAGCCGGGTACGAATACTGTCGGGCAAGCGCGTGAGCGCGGTCGTTACCAGGGACGTCCTCATGTCCAGGGGCCCAGACGAGCGGGAAGGAATGAGATGTGGAGCTGCGGAAAGGTTCTAGCATAAGAAATAAGGAGTGTTATATAAGAAGAAAATGCCTGCACGCTGCATGCCTGCGAGTCCGTGAGAACGTGGACCATTTGTGGCGGAGTAGAAAGGGGGTGGCAGTACAAGGTTCAGTTCAGTTCAGTTTTATTCCTTAAAGGCCCCCATTTCAGGGGGTGTTACATAAGGGGTGGGATTACATTTGTAGTGAGGAAAACAAACAGCGATGGTAATTTAACATTGAAGGTGATCTGTTACGCTTTCTTGAAAAGCAGATGTTGAAGCGATGGCGACGATGTCATGGGGTAGGCCGTTCCAGTCCGTGGCTGCTCGAAGAAATAACGAAGCTGAAAACGTAGTAGTGCGTGATAGTGGGCGGGCAACTTGAAGGGGATGACTGGTGCGGTGAGATATGCGTGATGCGGCGGCGCTTTACGGTGCTTGATTGAGAGAAGTATAAAAGAATTTGTGATAAAGGGTGAGGCTAGCAATGCGACGACGAAAAGAGAGGGGTGGCAGTCCGGATGTAGCTTTCAAGGATGAGACATTGACGTCATATGAGTATGAGGAATGAATGAATCGGGCAGCACGATTCTGCACAGCTTCCAATGCGGTGATTAGATATGCTTGTTGTGGGCTCCAGATGGGGGATGCATATTCTAATTTGGGTCTTATAAGTGATTTATACGCGAGCAATTTAACATTTGGTGGGGCAAGACGAAGGTGAAGTTTTAGAAAACCGAGTGTTTTGTTTGATGCTGAAATGATGTTACCAATATGAACCTGCCATGATAGCTTAGAAGAGAGGGTGACTCCTAGATATTTATATGATTGTACTTGCTCAATCTGTGTGTTAGAAATTGAATAATGAAAGAGATATGGATTGTGACGACGAGTGAAGGACATGAGTTTACATTTAGTAGGATTGAGGGACATTGCCCAGTTATCACACCAATTTAGTACGTTGTTAAGCTCTGTCTGAAGAGTGTATTGATCTCGAGCTGATCTCGCTCGAGCGATGGCGCCAGTTTCGAGGCCGTTAGGAGTGAAAGCTCGAAACTCAGTGACTACGTGCACGGGCTCGAGGGCCGCATCGACCACTGCGTAAGCGCTTTTGCCCCTAAGGCTTGGACTGCGGTCCGTTTACATGACATGCAAGCGATTTGCCTCGGCGCAGTATGTGCGACGAAGGAAGCCGACGTGGTGTTCGCGGCTGGCTTAATGCCGGGTAGGATTCATGTTGCGTGGCATTGGAGCGACAAGCACCTGCAACCGCGCCTGGGGTGAAAGAGATGTAGGGCGCTTGAGGAGAGGCGATGAATTTTGGTAGCCAAGTTTGGCGAGAATGGACTGGCTCTTAGTAGTGGTATGGAGGCGTGAAAGCTGCGCCACCCGACGCCTCTCAGTGAGCTCCTGGAGGGTGTTGCTGAAGGAGTCTGTGGGTGTGGTTGCGGAGGGGGAGGCCTAGAGCCAGTTCTTGCATCCTACGCAGGATGGTGGACATTCGGGCCGTTTCGGTTCGCGTGAGGTTGATGAAAGGGATATGGTAGAGAAGGCGAGTGTGTATCAGGGCTTGCACTAGCTGAGGGTGTCGGCTTCGCGAAGCTCACGACGCCAATTCGTAACGCGGGCAAGCATATGCAACACCTGATTGCACTGGTAGGTGAGGGCATGCAAGGTGATAGTCGGTTTACCTATGTGTTGGAAAGTGCACCCAAGGATGCGAATAGAAGACCGAACAGGGATGGGCTGACCGTGCAGGGTGACTGAGACGGAAGGGAGTGGTGGGCCGCGCCCGCGCCTATCTACCACGAGAAGCTCTGATTTAGTGGGGAGCAGGTGAGGCCCTCCCCCCCCCCCCCCGCATGACAGTTCTCTATGCTGGAGGCGGCCTGTTAATAGTAATAATTGGTTTTAGGGGAAAGGAAATGGCGCAGTATCTGTCTCATATATCGTTGGACACCTGAACCGCGCCGTAAGGGAAGGGATAAAGGAGGGAGTTAAAGAAGAAAGGAAGAAGAGGTGCCGTAGTGGAGGGCTCCGGAATAATTTCGACCACCTGGGGATCTTTAACGTGCACTGACATAGCACAGCACACGGGCGCCTCAGCGTTTTTCCTCCATAAAAACGCAGCCGCCGCGGTCGGGTTCGAACCCGGGAACTCCGGATCAGTAGTCGAGCGCCCTAACCACTGAGCCACCGCGGCGGGGCAGGAGGCGGCCTGTTGGAACTGAGTTTCAGTGTAGCCGACCGAGCCGCGAGCGATCCACACCATCGGCGGCGTAATTCGCGTGACGGATGTCTTCGATCCAGTCAAGGAGGGATGGAGGTCCGCGAATGGTGCGTTTGAAGAGGAGCGGAGATGGGACCGACCTTTGAGCTGTACCGCGATTGGAAACCGCGTTGCGGTCAGAGCGGAGATGGCCAACGGTTAACGAGGCAGTGCGGTCGCGCAGGAAACTGCGAACGTAGTTCTACATCTTTTCATCGCAGCCCGCAGCGGCTAACTGCTCAAGGACCCGGTCGTGCGCAAAGTTATCAGACGCACCCATCAGGTCGATTGCGAGAACGGCGCGATTCTGGGCTGAGCTGGGAAAGTCAAGAATCTCATGGCGAAGTTGTAGAAGAGTGTCCTGCATCGAGATACCCTCCCGGTATCCATACAGGGTGTCAGGCAAGAGGTGAGTGCAGTGCAGGAATTCGAGGAGGCTTGTTTGGATGGTTGTCTCCGTGACTTTGCCGATACAAAGCTGAAACGGTTTTCAAATTGCATGAAACGCTGTGGTTGGGAAGAAGGAACTTTGAAAATTATGTGTATAAATTTTTTCTCGATTCTGTTCGAAAAATGAGGCGCAATCACTTGTTAAAAACCCGCCTCCGAACACGCCCTCTTCGCTTCCGGAAGCGCCGAAAGGGGGGACGGAACTGGCGGAAGTGACGCCATTCACGGGTAGTCTGCGGTCGTCCTGCTTTGCTTGCTGCTTTTCGGCCCGCCCTTTGGTGAACCACGGATCCATAATTTTCAAAACGCTGTTCTCAAGCCAGCCAAACCAACGCGCTACGCAGCAACACAATCGGTGCTGGCCGGAGATCCCCGTGGATTACGTCACGACGATCCCGGCCATTCGCGGCGTTCGCTCGGCGCCCTGAGACGCTGGTGCCCGTTTTCTTCCAAAAAACAGCTTTCTGCGTTTATTTCCGCCCCTTTCGAATGCGATATTCTTTTTCAGCGCAGTAAAAACTATAAAATGCCGCATGGAACTCAATTTTTTCGACAAGTGCTTCAGCTTCCCTTTAAATGGATCGGATGGTGGTTGTCTAGAAAAAGGGCTTTGCCAGGCCTCGGAATGAGAATCACTTTGGCCTCCTTCCACGTAGGTGAGATGACCCCGCCTCCCAAACCTCGTTCAGGAAGGAAGTGAGCTGCTCAAGGCCGGGATTGGTAAGATTGCGGAGGAGGGAGTAACGGACGGAATCGGGACCCCTGAGTGGTGCTGCACCGACTGTCGGCGAGCATAGCCCTAACCTCGGGAAGAGTAATAGGGCAGTTCAGAGACCCGAGGTGGTTGGGGTTGCTTGAGTAGTCACTCAGCGTAGTTAGGGGTTTCCTGCGGCAGGAGGTAGCGGTTTGCAAGTAGCGCAAGGCAATGGTCATCGGTGAGCAAACTGGCGTGGAGGAGACTTCGAACCTCACGGCCACGGTCTGCTTTGGCTTGGCCTGATTGTATGAGGCGGCGCAGAAGAAACCACGTGCGGACAGTGCCTAGCGTGCCGTTAAGCTTGACGCAGAGGGAATGCCAGTTGTTGATCGTGAGTTGGTTTTCATACTGAGTAGCGTCAGTGATTATCCAGAATGGTTGCTTGCCGGGCTAGTTGGTTCATAGCAGCATACATGGCAGTGAAATAACAATAAGGAATGGACGACGACATTTCTGCATTTCTAGTACATCGGGCTCTATTTTGTATTGTTTTTTCATCCATGCACTCTCGCGTCCTTGGGTGCCGAGGCAACATGCCAGGATCTTACACTCTCCGTCTGCGCAAGGGGCAAGTTTCTACCGCCTTCCTTTCGCATGGACTTCGGGACCATAAGCATTGCCGTCGGGCACGCAACAAAGGTCCTGAAGATTCTATGGTCTGTACAGAGAGTACTCGTTTGCTTTAGATCACTTTAGCCAGTCAAGAAAAAGGTCAGCGCTTTTTGCACTCTGTCTCTGTCGTCATCCTCTCCTAAATGTTATTCGCACTACAATATAGTCTACTATAAAGTCGTCGGCAAGGAGGGCGAAACGCTTTTCAAGCCGTTTGTTGCGTCATTGTCGGCGCCAGCATTTGGTTTGCCCCCGCATTGTCTCCCACAAGTGGAGGAGGTGGGGGTTCATATCTGGAGGTTCTGGTATGGTTTTAAGAGTCTGGGTGTGAGAAGAGAGCCTGGCGAAAGGTCTTGCACCCAATCGTGCAGGGAGTCGGCTGGTGATGGGGTATGGTGCTCTCGAAACGCCGGCCAATTGGTGAGCTTAATCTAGTGTTCCTCTCCAGAAAAATTGCGAGTTTGGGAGGCAGTAGAGACAATGCAGCCGTCACTGCCCAGCGAGGGGATCAGTTAGAAAGTTTGGGTTAGGTGTTGGGTCTGAATGAGAGTATGAAAATGTCGGCCCTTGCGGTCTGCTGCTGGGTACCCCACGCAGGATGAGGAGCATTGAAGTCGCCACATTAGAGGTGCCACCGGCCCTTGCAACGCGCAGCCCCTTAGAGGGCGCCGAATCGCATGTTACACTCTTTTGGCGGCTGTATAAGTTAAGGATACGGAGAAGTTGAGTTTGAGCCCCTGCGCGGCAACCGGGAGCGGGAAGGACCTCAGTAAGTACGTGGGGAAGAATCTGGTCGTCGAGAGTAAGCTCGATCCCAACTTGTTATTTGCGGATTAAGGTGGCCACGGATGGTTCTTCTAAGGGTCGGCGTGACCAGTACACGTACGTCACGTGGCCTGGCAGGGTGGTAGCGCCCCGGGTTCCTGCGAGAGGATCGCATCGGGGCGTACAGCACAGGCAGAAAGATACTGAAGTAGGCTATTTCTCTTGTGGCGAAAGCTCCGGCAGTTCCACTGCCAAACCACCAAGTCCTGTCCACAAGAGGTTGGAGGAGAGACTGGGACAGGTCACTTAGTGCCCGCCATATTCAGGGAGAGGGCTTTCTGCGAGGGATGAAGCGATGCTGATGCTTTACGAAGGGGAAAGATTCCGTCACTCCTGCGGAAGGAGATTGGAAGGGAGGTGAGAAGCTCGGAGAGGTGAGTGAGCGCCTGTTGAATACACACCATACAATGGGGGAGCTGAGGGGAGGGTCGGCGCGTTCCTAGTGTTTGATATCAGCACCGAGCTCAAAGATTGTCTGCTCGCGACGCTCAACCAGAAGTATTGCTGAAGAGAAGTAGTGCCAGCAGAAGGAGGCACGTGGGCAGGCGAGACATTTATGAGAGATGCAGAAGGCGCGTCTGCTGGAGCAGACGTCACATTCATATGGGATGCAGGAGGAGTGGAATGAGGGACAGATAAGGAGTGAAGGGAGCTGAATGGCTTTGCTGTAGGAACATAAAGGGGTAAGAGGGGTGGTGGCTGGCCAATTTACGCGCTGCGATGACGATTAGAGGCCCCGATTGCTGGAAGGTGGGCGGAGGCATCGGTGGTGTGCTCTTGGCCCGGGTGCGTGTCCGGGAGCGGCGTCGAGATTGGGGCTGGCCGGTCCGATCAGAGGCTGGTGGTGGCACAGGTAAGGTGGATGCTGGGGGGCTGCGTGAGCCGTCCGACGTCGCTCGTGAGAGCGTGCCGCCACCTTGTTGGCGGCTTCCAGCACCGGTCAAGTAGGATCCGTGGCGCTTTGCGAACCACCGTACCTAACACAGACAGGCGCACACAGATTATCTGCATAGGTTTGCGGAAAAGCTGCTCCGCATGTGCAGCAGTGGGTGATTTTCAGGGTACGGCAGACGTCGGCCCGGTGGTCCAGGAGCAGGCAGATATTAGTGCACTGTCGCGCCTTCGGGGCGTGGACAGGCACCGGTACACAGCTCGATGGTCGAGGACGTAGGATGGGACGACGGACCCCCCGAAAGTCACGAGGGGCGGCTTCCGTTAGGCCCATCATACGAGCAGCAAGGATGCTACAGTCGGTGACTTACAAATGGGCGAGGAGTGCGGGAGGTGGGGTGTTCACCTCGATGCCATGCGCAACTCTCTTGTAGGAATTGGGTAGGGCGGCTTCATATACTACAATTTTGTGGGTTGTCCTTAATGTTCCTTTTTCGGTGGGTGGTTTATAGGCTACCTATAGACTAATGTATAACCGCCCTAATTTTCTTTTCAATATTGACATTCTATAGGTCACCTATAGACTAAAGTCCATAACTGCCTTATTTCGTGTTGCCTGCAGACAGCCTATCGACATACATCTATAGGCTAAAGTCTATGACCGCCTAAATTTCAATTTCTTTATAAATGGTCTATTAACTATCTCTATACTGGAGTCTATAACAGCCTTAATTTTCATTTGTCCATAGACGGTCTATAGACTATCTATACACTGAAGTCTATATGCAGCGTAATTTCCTTTCGTCTATAAACACTCTATTGACTATTTATAGACTGAGGTCTATAACCGCCTAAATTTCCTATCTTCTACAGACAGCCTATAGACCACCTGTGGACTATAGATAGTCTACTGTCTATAGACCAGTCTTTAGCAATCCCAATTTTATCTCACAAAATATACACTTCCTTCCGACTAAACCCAGAGCAATGTCTTTTTTTTTTGCACTGCATGCTGAGGGGAACTGCACTGGGCCGCCGTGGTGGCTCAGTAGTTATGGCGCTCGGCTGCTGACCTGAAAGACGCGGGTTCGACGCCGGCCACGGCAGTCGAAATTCGATGGAGGTGAAATTCTAGAGGCCCATGTACCGTGCGATGTCAGTGCGCGTGAAAGAGCCCCAGGCGTTCGAAAACGGTACCCTCGTAGCCTGGGTTGCTTTGGGACGTTTTTACCCCCCCCCCCCCCTCCCCCAAGCCACAAACCAAACTGCATCGGGTAAAAGCAACTCTGGCTGGTCCTCCACCTTCTTCGCTGTTTCGGGAATTTCGAAAATATTGTTGGAGGACAATGCAAAGCCATTCAGTATATTGTTTTTACAAGTCTTGAAAATGTCCTTTTCGTTAAAACGTGACGTATATTGTGAACACAATTCAGTAATTTTTAATGCTAAAAGGTAGTGCGAGGAAAGGCACCCATTCTTAAAGTAAAGGCGCCCGCAAACTGTACTACATCAAACGAACACGCTCTATCTCAGAGGAATCTCTCGAGACAATACCATTCCATCTTTCTATCGTTACTGTCCAACGCGCTTAATTCATTACATGTTTGATTAAAACGTCCTGTAAATAAAGGGGAAAGTCGGGTGTCAGAGTTGAAAGATCTCCTCATCTCTTAGAAACACAGTTAGAAGGCTCTCAAAGCGCGTGGTCCTCTGCGCGATTAACATCCGCCATTTATACCTTTGCAGTTTGCATTCACGTGAAAAAAGTGCGGCAACGCAAGTCAGAAACCCGGTATTTTTTTCATCTTCCCCTTGCACCTGCTGCTTCGAAGGCGATTACACGTTGTTGTCATCCATACTACTTTTCCAAACCAAAACACAAGCAAAAAAAGACGGTAGCTGTGCAAATTTTGAATTATTATTATTATTATTATTATTATTATTATTATTATTATTATTATTATTATTATTATTATTATTATTATTATTATTATTATTATTATTATTATTATTATTATGCGCCCCGAATGGACAAAGCACTAAGGTATCGGTTTTTTTTGTCGCGAAAACAAGGTTTCTAAAGCGCGAGTGGAGAATGTAAGATTTAAAATAATTGAATTTTGTGGTCTTGTATGCCGGATCAAGCCACGCGCGGCAAGTGTGCAAGCGGTAAAGATACGACCATGGAATAGGTTTCTCTTTTACCGCGAGGCGGAGGAAAAACATTCGGGCTGCAAACAACTGTGTGCGCGGATGTGTCGATGTCGTCGGCGGTTTCTCTCGTTTATCAGTTTTCATTGAAATCCAACCTAATCGTCCACTTACGGCAAGTCTACACGATTGTTTTCATACCTTTGGTCTCCTGAACCACTCTGAGCAGAGCTGCGTGTGCAGAACAGATTATGTTCTTATGTTATGAACAGAACGGAAGCCACCGGGTTCTCGATTGCTGCTTATGTCTGTGCCGCTTTGTCTTTCCTAACGCGCGGAAAGGCAGTCGGTGCGAAACCCGTGACAGTAAGCCGCTCCTCGCTAATGCGTGAATGGCGGCCGAAATGAAACTATGCGTTAGCGCCGCGTGACCTCGCTTTACGTGGCATCTGCGGAAACGCACAATCAAGGTTGAGATCGATTATATTTATTTTTAATCTTTGTGTTATCGCCTTTCCTGACCATGGAGTGCTGTTCATTGAGAGGTGTGCACTGCTTGTTAGGTGTAGACGCTCTCTCGGTGCGCGTCGTGGACAGCGACGTACCACCAAAGATGTTTTGTAACGCTATAGGCAGGAGCACGGGACGTTTGTGAAAGTCATAGTCAAGCTGCACTGGACGAATGATGACGGTTCAATAAAATTTATTGCCTGCACAAATGTCCAGCGTGTACAAACACCGCGAAGAACCTATGAGCTGTATCCCGTCTCCCCTTTCGTTGCACTCCTATGGATTCGCCCATCCCTGTTATCAGAGCCGTTGGCCGCCCCCGCTGGCCTGCGGGCAATTCATTTTGAAAGCTGAGTAAAGGTCACCTCGAGAAGAGATGGCTTACATTTCGTTCCGAGAGGCTCGTTCATGAACCCCGCTTACGCGGCCACAAATTTCTCCAGTACCAATTGTGCGAGAGGCAGAGTATGCATTTCTGATCTCAGCCTGCTACATCACAAAAATGTCAATGTAACTTGGCGCTTATTTGCGCTACGAATGCAATTCAGCTCGCGTTGTGTTAATATGGCTGCGCCTTTCGATGAACACGTTAATTGTTTCAATGAAATAGTTCCTACTTTGAGCGTATTCGTTGATTTTACTAGCAGCGTTAGGTTAGGGTACTAGGATGAAAGAACCGCCTCTTTACTGCTCTGTTCGGGCTGCACTTGAAGAAATAACTAGGTGAGTTTCAGGCGTATTTCGCCACTACAATAATGCGTATGTTATCTCCAGCTCACGTCTACTTTTGAAACGGCGCAGCTGCGGCCACTATTTGCTGTTCGAGTTTTCCTGGATAATGAGCGCGGCAAGGAAGCGCTGCAACCCTCTTGTTTATAAGAGCGCGCTCTGATGTTTGAGTATGCAGTTTCGTCTTCGGGCTTCAAGTCATGGGCGCAAAACCGTGGTGAACCGGTTCGCAGTCTGGCTGGTAGGTATTGCATGGCTTGTGCCCGTTTGAGTATCAGCGTACGCACCAGGCTTCATGTAGGGTATCTTGAAGCGCTTTCTCAGTGGCGGGAATAAGAATAAATGCTGCAATATTCTCCTGTTGAGATCGCTCTGTAAAGAGCACTGAATGTACATTTTATGGTGTAGCATTCTCAACAGCTCGTGGCGTGTCAATGCTGATATGTTGCACAATTATTCCAAGTTTTCTTTCCAATTGATCGCCTTACAGAGGTCGCAATTGGCAGTAAGTATTCAGTGTAGAGGTAGAGTGCTTCAGGGATTATGGGTCTTAGTTACAATGTTTTATAAAAACCACTTAGAATCTGTCATGCGTATTTACTGAAATGATGAAGCCGGCGCGATGGCTCAGTGGTTATCGTGTTCTTCTGGTGACCTGGAAGATGCAGGTTCGATCCCGGCCTAGGCTGTTGCATTTTGATAGAAGCAAAATGCTTGAGGCCTGTGTACTATGCGATGTCAGTGCACGGTAAAAAACCGCTGGTGACCGAAGTTATTCCACAACCTTTCACTACAGCGCCTCTCGTAGCCTGAGTGGCCTTGGGTTTTTAAACCCGATAACCTCAAACCAAAAGATCAAGATTAGCTTTCTAGAATGCGATAGCCAGGATATGCCTTGCGTTGCACATGCGTAGGAATAGAGTGGGAAATTTTTTTTAGTTCCTCTTACGTTTTTTATTTGCACTGTACAGGTCAACAGACTTATTGCAGACAACAGGTCGCAAGAATGCTTTGAGGAATCTAGTCGGACCGTTTATTTTAATGTGGTGCATTTTTATGTTGCATGTATTGCATATTCCCAGCCTGGATAGCTTGGAAATAAACTAAATTTGCAAGCATATTGATCGTCATGTCATTTTAAAGACCGTGTCGTGACCTTTTTAAACAGTTGTAGACTCTTTGTCTATAGACAGTGTAGAGAGATTGGTCTACTAAAGGTTTACTAGACAGGCCTACAGACTCTGTAGACAAAGGTCTAAAGCATTGCCAGCCTACATACCTATGAAATGTCTAGGTCTATGCCTACTAGACCAGTAGACGTTTGTCTATAGACTATCTACAGACAGAAATCTACAGGAAGTGAGTGGCCATAAGTCTATAGATTGTCTATAAACTGCCTATGGACCTGTGTCTATTATCAGTTGAAATTTGTCTATGAGTTGTTTATAGACAAATCTATTGTAAATGTATGGTCATAAATCTATAGACTTTCTATATACAGTCTAAATAAATTATAGACTAAAGTCTATGGAGTGTCTAAATAAATTTTTGTAAGGGCGCAGTGCTTTGCTTGAGTGTGTTGCTTTCATGTAATTCTTACATGACGATTGTGAATCTTATTATTGTTAGGTTCTGGTTGGTACTATTTGCCTTCATGGCTATAGCTGTTGCGATTTCCTCCGCTTCTCCTGAGTGAGTTTCCCAGGTCGTGGCACTTCCTCTGGTGTTTAACTCATTATTTATGATTGCTATCGCCATCGCATTTTTTGTCATATTCGGCTGCGTCTGTGTATAGGACGTGTTCTATGCTCCCATTCTTTTTTTGTCTGTATTTAGTAGTCCTGGCTTTCCTTCTCTCTGCGTAGTGTTCTCGGTGCATATTTTAAGGTATTGGTGCTATCTTCATCTATTTTTGAATTTCTCGTGGTATGTCTTCCTTGCTGTATGTGGTGGCCAGTTCTGGTTGTATGCCCATCGATTTCAGCCTGCTCCTTCCTCTGTATTTGTGGTAGGTGTCATGTTCGGCTGTATCTAGCGTACTCTTATATAGCCGTCGGGCAACAGTGACCGCCTACTGCGCCACCTACTAAGCCCTATAAAAACAACTGCAAGGCCTGGCCTCCCTCTCTCTTTGGCATAATATCGAACAAGCCAATGGGCACTGAACCCCCCTTGGATGTCCCATGGACGTTCTGGACGTCTACAGGACGTCTAAGCGATTTTGTGTGCCCATTGGGAAGCATGTCGACGTACTGGTCTAATAAACGTCCAGTTCGCTTTTGTTCGCTATTCAAGTGCCCGGCTGCCACTCTTCTTCGACTGCAAAGCTCAAGTACAAAACAATAGGCTTTCTCGCTGACTGATTACGTGTGCTCTTGTGATTTCCTCAAGGCTGTCATGAATGCCTAAGGCCTCTGATTTCGTGTTTGCCCCGCTGGGACGTAGCTAAAGCACCTGTTTGTAAGCTTTGTTGTTTAGAGCAATCATTTTCTCCTTATGATGTCCTGCTGGTGACCGAGTGACTGTACGTGTTAAGCGTATCATGTCTCTCTCTCTCTCTTTCATTCCATGCCACCTGTTTGTTATTCTCATCACTATTAGTATTTAGGTGGTTGTTTGTGTTAGATTCTGTAGTGTTGCCGAGCTTCTTCCGACTTCTCGTATTTGGAAGCTAATTGGTTTTTGGTTTTCGAGGAAAGGAAATGGCGCACTAACTGTCTCAAATTTAGATGGACACCGGTGCATGCGGTTATCGACACGGGTGCCTCGGTATCAGTGATTAATGAAAAACTCTGTCGCCGTTTGCGCCAAGTCACGGCATCACTTCCGGGTCTCTTGCTCCGCACCAATAGTGGACAGCGCATTGCCCCTCTGGCCTCATGCACAGCGCGGGTCATCATTGACGATATATTATATGCAGTCGAATTCTTGGTGCTGTCCTCATGCTCACATGATGTGATTCTCGGGTGGGACTTCCTGTCACAAAACAATGCCGTCATCGATTGCGCCCGCGCTGAAGTTGAATTTACTGCTTTGTCTGACGGGCTTACTACTGAAACCTCTGCCCCCTGGCCACTCAAGGTCACCATCTTTGAAGATGCCGAAGTTCCGCCGGAACCATCTGCCCTTGTTTCAGACTTCTTTTATGCGCACAGAAAGACGACACAAAAAGACAAGGTAGACAGGACGGAGCGCAACTTTCAACTGTTTTATTCCAGAAAAAGTACATGACATTTATACCAAAATGTACTTTTTCTGGAATAAAACAGTTGAAAGTCGCGCTCCGTCCTGTCTACCTTGTCTTTTTGTGTCGTCTTTTTGTGCGCATAAAAGTCTGAGTATGAACCAACTGGCCCCACAACGTACATTACTGGAGGCTCTTGTTTCCCTGTCGTGCCGTGCCACATAGGTTGACACTGTTTTATTAACGCCGTCTGCTTCCTTTGCACGCCACAAGAACCTGCCGCTACCTTCGCTGTCCTCGATGTCCGCCAGGGTATCACAAAGATGCTGCACTACAATCCGTCCCCGAGTCCCCTTACCCTGCTCCATGGCGAGTCCCCTGGATGCACTCAAACTGCCTGCCTTCTCTCTGGCCTCAATGTCCAAGAGGTTGCCAACAGTCCCCCAGTCAGCGCCATGCATTCAGAGCCCGCTATTGAGCCTGACGAACTTTTCCGCGCCGCCTTCGACGATAATCTTCCCTCCACCTACCGTAAGCAGCTCTCAGCCCTTCTCCACACCTTCTGCTCCGCTTTCGATGCAGCCCATCAGCCTTTAGGCCGTACATCAACCGTGGCTCATCGCATTGACACTGGCTCTCACCCGCGTTTTCGGCAGCGGCCCTATCGCCTGTCTGCGGCTGAGCATCAAGTGATAAGTTAGTGAGCAAGTTGAGGACATGCTGCACCGCGGCGTCGTCCGTCCCACTCACCGCCCTTGGTCTTCTCCGGTGGTGCTGGTCAAGGAGAAAGACGGTTCTATCCGATTTTGCGTCGATTACCGACGACCCAACAAAATTACCCACAAAGAAAATTATCCGTTCCTCGGCACCGACGACGCTTTTGCTTGTATCCAAGGCGCAGAGCACTTCTCCTCCCTTGAGTTGCGTTTGGGCTACTGGCAGGTACCGATGGCCGCCGCTGACCGAGAGAAGACCGCATTCGTTACCCCCGACGGCTTTTACGAGTTCACCGTTGTGCCATTCGGCCTGTGCAACGCGCCAGCCAATTTTGAAAGAATGGTATCCCTAACGTCTTACGCAAGCTAGAATGGAACATGTGCCTGTGATACTTGGATGATATAGTCTTTTCGTTCGATTTCTCCCCTAACCTCACACGCCTGCAGTAGGTTCTGACTTGCCTCACCGACGCCGGCATGCGGCTTAATCTGAAGATGTGCCACTTCGGCGCCCGCCAGCTAACCATCCTGGGTCACATCGTCTCTAAGGAAGGCGTTCTCCCTGACCCGGCAAAACTCTGCGCTGTTGCAGAGTTTCTATGGGCCGACATCCATCAAGCAGCTTCGGAGCTTTATGGGTCTGTGCTCCTACTTTCGGCGCTTCGTGCGCAACTTTGCGTCGATCGTTGCGCCACTCACGAAACTGTTTGGAACAGACAGCCACCTGTCCGCTTGGTCACCCGAATGCGAAGACGCGTTCACCACGCTGCGCCACCCCCTCACCTCGCAGTCCACACTTCGCCACTACAACCCGGCAGCACCTACCGAGGTACAGAAGTGGTGTCGGCCTCGGAGCTGTCCTGACTCAGCGGAAGGATGGTTTTGAGGAATACGTCGTTGCGTATGCGAGTCGGGTGTTCAGCAAGGCTGAATGCAACTATTCCGTTGCGGAGAAGGAATGTTTGGCGACGTGGGCGCTTCACAAAATTTCGGCCCCATCTGTACGGTCGCCAGTTTGATCTCACGGGCCACCACGCGGTTTCCTAGTTGTCTCTTAAAGACCCGGCCGGCCGCCTCGCCAGATGGGCTCTCCGCCTTCAGGAGTTCGACATCTGCGTTGTATATAGCTCTGGCCGCAGGCACGTGGACGCCGACGCTCTATCTAGATCTCCTGTTCCCAGCGCCGCTGCATGCTCATCGTGTCAGATCCCGTCCTCTCGCTTCTTACCGCCTCTGATATGTCTGCGGAACAGCGCAAAGACCCGTGGCTTGCGTCGATCGTCGATGTCGTCACCAACGCCCACGCCGCGGTGCCTTCGCGCACTCTCCGCCGCCAAGCGCCGCATTTTGTCCTCCGCGATGGCCTGCTCCACAGCCATAACTTCAGGCCAGATGGTCGACGGTGGCTCCTCGCGATTCCTCGCCATTTACGTCCTGAGATCTGTGCCTCGTTTCCTGCTGGCCGTCAGTGCGCACACGCTGGTGCGTTGAAGACGTTCCAAAGAACCTCTCAACGTTATTATTGGCGGGGAATGTACGGATGCATTCGCCAATACGTCCGCTCCTGCATCGCCTGCCAGCAACGCAAGTCTCCCGTGGCCCGTTCGAGCGGCCCCTTGCAGCCATTACAGTGTCCGGCCCGCCCATTCTATCGTGTTGACGCCGACCGCTACGGCCTGCTCCCCTGCACGTTCTGTGGAAACTGCTGGATAATTGTTGGCGTCGACCACTCGACCGGATATGCAGAAACCACCGCCCAACCCGCGGCCATTGCTCGCGAAGTTGCCCTCTTCCTGCTGCACAATTTTGTTCTTCGCCACGGTGCGCTGCGCGAGTTGCTAAAAACCGAGGTCGTGTCTTTCTTTCGCACGTGGTGGAAGCCCTCCTCAAGGAGCGTCGCGTCATTCATCGGACAACCACTGCTTACCGCCCTCGAACTAACGAGCTGACCGAGCGCTTTAATCACACTGTCGGCAATACGCTCACCACGTACGTCTCGTCAGATCAGTCGAACTGGGACGCTGTCCTTCCTTTTGTGACGTATACGCCTACAATACCACCACCCAGTCGACCAACGGATTTTCCCCCTTCTACTTGTTGTATGGGCGTGAGCCGCCATCCACAATGGACACGATTTTGCCGTACACTGCGGACGCCTGCGAATGCACGCCACTTTCCGAACTCGCCAAGCATGCCGAGGAATGTCGCTAACTGGCCCGTTCTTTCATATGGGAATCCCAAGGTCGCCGAAACCATGAACGTGCAGGATACACACCAAACCCCGCACGTTTTCTCTCCGGAATCATTAGTTCGGCTTTGGGTTCCTTCCACTACACCGGGACAGTCTTCGAATTTCGCACAGAATATCGTAACCCTTACCGCGTCGTCGGGTGAACCTCCCCTGTCAATTATATTGTGTAGCCGCTCACACCTCTTCGGACTTGCGTCGTCGCGGCCGTGAACTTGTCCATGTCAGTCGCCTGAAGGCTAATCACGACCCGCTCCTCTTGCCGTCGCCTTAGGTCGCCAGAATGTCTCCTCTTCATTCCCGGGGCCATTATAGCGAACTATGAAGAACGCACAGACGAAGAAGTTAAAGACGAAGTGCCGGCGCGTGGCTCCAGATCTCTGGCTGTGCAGACTTACAGCTTCTGCTGCCGGCCGCTCAAGCTATCAAACCTCCTATCAGATCTTAAGCGCAGTCGTAGCGTAACGCATAAAGCTTCGTATAAGGCACTAAAATTGACGCTAAAGTGCGATGTTTAACACCCTCCCCCCACCCCCACCCCCCCCAAGCAGGTACTGTCTAAGGTTCTGCAGTACCTTCTGAACAAAATAGAAATCTCGCCCTGCCCTAAGCGTTGATTGAACTGCACTGAAAATTTTAGATAAGACAAGTTTGTTAAATGGTCTCGACGCAAACATGCATGCTTGTGGGTAAGTGCACCGTTGGCAGCGGTGACTGTCCCTTACCGCAACGCTATGCAAACGACGGCCGATTTTTTTCGTTGCGGCGAAGACAGGTTCCGACAAACGGGAGAATACAGGGCAACACTGCATTTACTCGGGAGTGAAATACACCACCGTTTAATAGATATATGTGCGCTAGGATGCGCATGTACAAGAAGTGAGCAATAAAAACACGCTGTGGCCAGCGGCAGTGTCCTGCCCGCCGGCTATGATAAAAACTATATCACGAACCTTCGCATAACGCTCCCCTCGAGAACAACTTTCACAACACAACATAAGCACTTCTAGTATTTCTCAGAAGCGGATTCATCTAACGCATGGAATGAACTCTGCGCCTAAAAGATCGCCGGTTTTCCGCTTTTCTATTTTTGCCACTTTTTTCGTTTTGCGACAAGTTCTGTTCCACTCCCTGGAAGTGCTGTGCTAAGTCAGTGTACGTCTTATACTGTGTCGTGCCTCTTTATCGTAGCAACATTTAAAATCTTTCCTGCCTCAACCGATGGCTCGTTTGAGGTGAAGTTGGGCACGGAGCTTGCGTACGGGCGTAATTGTTTACCTCGCAGTAAGTCTGACAGCGGCACTTAACCTGGTTCAAGCGCGTATGACGCAAGCCCGGATTTGTCTGCTGTTAGATAGAGGGAACGAGATGCGCCAACACCGGGTTTACGCCTATGCAAGCGAAAACGCTAGCGAATCCTGCCGCCGAGGCGCAAAAACCTTTTGCGAGTCGTGTCGGCTCGAGCGGCGAGGTTCCAACAAGCTGCTCAACTCGCTCAGTCGCCTGCCTGTGAACCTGCCTTAAGGACGATGGGGCGGCGCCATGTGTCGTCTGCAGAGGTGCAGAAGATTGCAGACTTGCACCATACGCGGCCGAACGTGAGAAGAACTGTTGTAAGACCTACTGCGAGATAAAAGTTTCCGCAATATGCAAGTGAGCCAGCGGTTGAGCCGAGGAGACTCTTAAAAGTTGCGACGATAAAGATGCGTGACACGGTAAGTCCACAGTGCCAGTTGAGCGATTAAAATCTTGGCACACTGCGATTTACTGCGCATATATCTAAACCTTGCTAACAATTTGCTCGCAGTCAAGCACTGAGCCGATGAGCGATCGTTCCGAGCGTTACATATCATAGGTAAAAACAGCATTCTAAATTTGACACAAGATCTATTTTTGTTGTTTTTTTTTGCTAAAAGTTAACTAAGTATCTACGTCAGTTCTATAGGGGCATACACAAGATAGTTCCTCGCGCATGACACTGATTGCAGCGAGCAGACTGTTTAGAAATATCTGCGCACGCAAGAATACTGATACGATCTCGCCACATTGATTCACTGTTCTGCGAGCTAAATTAAATTCATATTTTTTTTCGGCAAAACAGCAAGTTCCTCAGTGTTATGTATTGCCTCTATCATTGCAAGCTACCAGCCCACGATAAAAAGGAGGGGGCGTGACGTAACGTAAATTGGTCTAATTAGTCACCCCCTCAGTGTTAAACGCTATAATTAATATACAAAACCTAGATCTCAACTCAACAGGCGTTACAGTGGCGTGGGATCCTCGATGACAGCCAGTCGTGCCAGTCATGAAAATCAAAATTGCAGAGGCTTCTTCGGTAATGCTACCGCTAGAGAGGCAGTGGTGAGTGTTCATCGCCGCATGATTGCAGTTGTTGTTCATCGAGCCTTATATGTAGACTCCGCGGGCTGATGACAGAAACCATTAAAATGTTCCCATCTTAGCGAGCCGATTAGGTCACAGTCAATGTTCAAGGTGTCACTATCAGCGCACGCTGGCATGAAACATGCTTCCTCGTGAAGCAGACGGGCACATGCGCCTTGTCCGGTGAACCGCAAGCGGCGGTCGAGACGCCGGGGACGACGGGCCACGGGGTGGTAAATGTGCAAATCCACACGCACACGAAACAAACGCGTGGCACGCAGTTGCTGGTGAGCGTCACGTGCCACGCGCACCGGTACCAGGCCGTTCACGCGCACAGAAGGCGGCCTCAGAGCTGGTCGTTTCGAATGAAGCGGTTGCCCTCGGAGTGCTTGCCGGTGTACTTGTACTTGAGCATCCCGTAGACGGTCTTCCGGTGCTGCCCGATGCCGTGCGTGGGCAGAGCGGGCAGCGGCGTGTACCGGTAGCCCTCGGCTTCCGAGTCGGAGCCCTCGGCCCACAGCGGCGCCATGTGGAGCGGGGGTCGCGCCACCCGCATGAAGGCCCCCACCCGGAGGGCCTCGGCGCGCTCGGCGCTGCTCACGGCGCGAGAGTCGAGGAACTTGAGGTTGCGCAGCTTGTGGATCACGTAGTAGCGGTACCTGCGTGCCATGGGGAAAGAAGGACAGACGGAGGCTACTCTATTACTCGTCCCAATATTTCCTATTACATCGGCCATTCCCCTACGAAAGTTCCCTAGAAGGCTGAGCTATACTGATGTGTTCCATATGCCACTGGGATGGGCAAAAGGGTACATCATTTCTCGGAAACACGCGGGCGTATTTATACGCTGCGACATGAGCTAGCAGCACGTGCCTCAGGCCATGTTTAAAGGGACAGCGAGGAGAAGTTCACGTTGGTTTGTATTGACGGTTTACTACATTGCCGACTACAATAGACTCCATTTACGCTGAAAACGGGGCTTTTATAAGCAAAAATAAAGCCAAAATTTAAGTCGGCGCTACCGGCCGTTTCGCTAGTAAACTGCGGTGCGACAAGACAATTTAATGGGAGCGGATCGGATCCTTGAGGCCAAGCCACGGCACTATTCGCTTCCGAACGACGGTCACAGAGGCAGAGTCCCTTATTTTCATTCATTTATTTATTTTATTTCTCGATGCTGCGCTCAGGTCAATGACCTTTGTGGGAGGTTTGAATTCCACCGGCAGACACGCAGTCTTGCAGTCGATCACTGTTCATAGTGCACAAAAAGGATAGTGGAAAATATGGGCCGTTGTTAGAATGCATTGGAAAAGACATGAAATGATAACCCATAATCAGCATCACAATTGCACATTGTACATGAGAAAAAAAGAAAGAATGCAAAAATTTACGGTGGACACTTAAGGCCGCTTTCTCTCAGAACGTATCTTATTTTGGCAGCAGTGGTTGCGAAAACAACTAAGTTATTCCATCTGTTTATACAGGTTAGTGTACATGCTATTTTCTTCACTATAATAAGGCATTGATCTGATACTCTGCTGCTGCCACTGCTGCCTAAACGGTCTGTACGGGACGATTGAACCATGCCGACTTGTGCCGAGCTTGCAAAAGAAATCTAGTCACTCCTGGATGAAATGGTCACGATGAGGACAACCCTAGGCACGATCAGTGAACTCTATGAAACGGTAGAAAAAACAATGAAACCCTCACCGAAGAAAACAAAGTGCTCAAAGAAAAAAAACCGAACTGCTGAAACAAAAAAAAAAACGAACAACTGTCGCAACGCATGTCTGATCTCGAGTAATACTTACGCTTATACAACGTCGAGGTCAAAGGCGGTCCAACAATACAAGGTGAAAGTTGCTTAGCCATTGTGCAAGCCATTGGTGACAAAATCTGGTGTCCGGTCACCCCATCTGACATCGACACTGCGCACCGCGTTCCTGCCAAAACAGATTCTAACATCATTGCGCGATTTTTGTCAAGAGACAAGAAAATTGAATTCTGCACTAAAGCAAGGAAGGCCAGGCTGTCGACAGTCGATATCGGATTCCCCCAAAGCTCGGTGAAGCCTCTCTATGTTAATGATCACCTGACACCTGGACGAAAACGACTTTCTGGGCAGGCGCGCGAACTCAAGAAGCAAAAGCAGTGGAAGTACCTCTGGACCGATAACCGCACAATCAAAGCCGGAAAGGCCGATAAGAGCACAGTCTATCGCATCTCGTGTGTTGCTGACCTTGCCATCTTTACATAGGCAGTGACAACTCTCCTTTCATCTGACACATCTACATTTATATGATCATTTATACTTACCAACAAGCAAAAGTAATTTTCATGACAAACGGGCTTCACTATCACTGTCGCACCTTAATATCCGTAGCCCACGTAAACATCATGACGACTTTCTTACGCTGCTTACAGTACTGGATCATTCATTTACTTTCATCTGTCTATCTGAGACATGGCTATCACGCAATGACGGAAGTTTATACGGGCTGACAAACTATGTCTCGGAGTACTGTCATCGTGACGCTTGTCGTGGTGGTAGATCTGCCATATTCATCAAACACGATATGAATTATATACGTCGCCACGATATCTCATTTAACGAAATTCAATGCGAGTCAATTTGGCTTGAATTTCATTGCAGTGCACTGCCGTTGAACAATCGCAACACGATTCTCACCTTCATTTACCGCTCACCGTCATCATCTTATAAAGAGTTCTGTTCGCAGTTAGAAATAGTCCTTAGTACCTTGGTAAATGAAAACAAGAATATCATATGTGGGAACATAAATGTTAATATCATTGACCCTATCAGTTCATGTTGCTCTGAATATGTGCAATGTATGCTGAACTTTAGCATTTATTCTCTGATTCTATCTCCAACTCGATTTGACATTACTGGCTCGAATACATTAATTGATCATATATTGACTAATATTGATGCAGGTTGCACTGCAGGCGTTATTGACTATCCAATTACTGATCATGGCCCAATTTTTCTCTGTCTTGGTTCGAAAAACAAAACTGTCGTTGATAATATCTATAGCAAAACATCGTTTAACTATGACCAATTGACTCACTTAATTCGCAGAATAGATTGAAATTCCGAGTTGGAGGATGAATGCCCAAGCTAAGCATTTGAGCGATTCTCGACGAAAATTGCCACATGCATTGAAAACTGCACCTTATATACCACTTCTGTGCGATGGCTTCGAACACCGAGGAATCCATGTCTAACCGCCTGATCTGTTCTATTAACAAAAAAATAATCTGCACAAAAACTGAAAACCCAGCCTTTTAACATTGCTTTGAGAGCTCGTTTCAAAAAAATATTCCAACACACTTTCGATGGTACTGAAGTTTGCAAAGCGCAATTATTGTCAAGACCGAATTTAAAAAAAAGGGTAATGACACTGTACGTAATTGACAGCTAATTAAGGAGTTTAACGCGAAACAGGTATAACAAAAATTACACGTGAAGATGCTATATATAATAACCCCAGCGACATTGTCAATGCCTTTATCCAGCACTTCACTCTTCATCAAGCTACACACGACGTAACCACTTCGCATTCTCTACCACGTGGCTGTCGGTCTTTTTACTTACGTCCTACATCTGCAGGGGAAGTCCACCAAGTCATTAAATCGCTCAATACAACAGGTGCAGGACTAGATTTCATTCATCCTTCCAAAGTTAAGCTGATTTCTGAAGATATATCCCCTGTTCTAGCAAATTTAATTAACAAGATGTTTAAGGCGGGTGTTTTTCCAGATTGCCTTAAAGTTGGTAAAATAATCCCAGTTTTTAAGGCAGGCGATCGCAACAGGATTAATAACTACCGTCCATCTGCATCCTTCCCTTTTTCAGCAAAGTAGTTGAGAAACTTTTTACCCGCGACTAATGAATTACCTGAATAAATTCAAACCTTTAGCTCCTCAACAGTTCGGCTTCCGACCGGATCATTCTACCGAACTAGCACTCATCACTTTCTTTGAAAAAGACAAACAAGCCACTGACGATGGATTAATTGCTGGAGCCATCTTCATCGATCTCACAAAAGCTTTCGATATAATTAGCCATCTAATACTTGTTCATAGACTTGAATCATTTGGAATTTCCAGTCCACCTCTTGAATTCATCCACAGTTATTTAAGTAACCGATCGCAAGTTGTTTCTGTGAATAATATTTTTTCTAGCACTCAAGACGTAACCACAGGTGTCCCGCAGGGATCCATACTAGGCCCCTTACTGTTCGTAATGTTCATCAATGACCTACCTGTTGCACTAAATCACACGAAATGCATACTGTATGCGGATGACTCAACTATTTACGCTTTTCACAAATCCACCGTCGCTGTTCAGGACATACTTAACACAGATCTACGCAATGTGAGCAAGTGGCGTAAAAATATGTTACAGATGAACCCCAAAAAAAACAACTTTCATCTTATTTCACTCCCCTCTCACTATCATAAAAACTCTGCCATAACTAACGCTTGATAACCATTACCTATATGTCTCTGAAACTTCCAAATTTCTAGGCGTCACTCTAGATAAGCACCTAAAGCTTAATCGCCATGTTCAATCACTCCTGCAAAAAGTTTCCTTCGGCATTCATATCATAATCAAAACGCGTGCATATTTTCAACCACATATCATTCGTTCATTATATTATGCTTATATCCATAGCAACCTTAGTTACTGTTTGTCTTGCTGGCGAAATACATACTTCACACACACTTAAAGACTTCAGCGCCTTCAAAATCAAGCCACCAGGCTGATGACATTCTCCTCATTGCAATCGCCCTCTTCACCGCTCTATCACAGCTTGAACATACTTCCCCTCGAACAATTATTTACTCTAAAATTATCCATAATTATGTATAAGTTAATTCGTCATCACGCTCACATTGACGGTGTCACTGATCAACTTATTAATACTAACCCTACTAGGTTTCAACAGCGTAATAATTCCCTTTTACCTAAAGTTAGGACTAATTATGGAAAATTTACTACCGTGTTTGCTGGCATATCCCACTGGAATTCCTTACCGTGTGAAATTAAAACATCCACTACTGTTCACACATTCCATCATCTTAATTAAACTTATTTAATTTGCTCGCTGTCTAGTCAACAGATCTAGACAGCAATATCCCAGTTTTTGGTTGTATGTTGTATTATGTAACTAAGTTGATATTCTACATGCTTATTTTGTTTTCATTACAGATTTTATTGTTACCGTTTCTTTTACTTTTATTGCCACCGTTGCTTTCTGTAGGTTTTATCTTAACACTAATTACGTACTTCACTGCTTCCCAATATTTGTTATTCTACCCCACTTGTATTGTTCTAGGAGGTCCCCCCGACAGTCATGCACTATGGGACCTCTTGCTGTACTACTTTTATTGTATTCATCTTTTTCACATGCATTCCTGAGTAAAACTGAATCGAATAGAAAAATTGAATTTCACAATGGTTGTCAAACTGAAAAATATGTGCGTGCAGCCGTTCTAAATTCCGCTAACTTAAGGAAAGGCGCACGTTAGTGAGAATGGCCCTTCTACCAACAACCATCCCAGCGAGCACCACCAGCTTTCTATAAGAAAGTCTTATCTATGAAAACATACAGACATACTGCTGCGCGCTCAGTCGTGCGTATAAGCTTGTCAAGACTAAGATACAGGCACGCGTGCCCCATAAAATCTGTTGCAAGTCTGTGTTAGACTTGCCTTAGAGCGCGGCCTTCGCGCTTCACGAAGCGCTGACCCGGCGGAAGTCGGCGGCTAATGCGCATGCTCAGCAAGTGCGGCCCGTGCCCTTTCCGCGCATGCGCCTGGTCCCGCCCACTCTCGCCGGCTCTGGGCGGCATCCCTTGGCGAAGCGCGGAGGCCATTGCCGTTACCTGTAACTTTCGTTACTAGATTCTGTTTGCGCGACCTTTCAATGATATACTATAACCTGTGCTACCTTGTTACGAGATAAGCTGCGATGGAGCGTGCAGTCAACTACGGTATTTCGAAGTGGTCACCGGTTGTACAGCGCATGCGTAGCGCTGCATGGTTAGTAAGCACGGGTGGTACTGTAGAGAATTAAAAAAATGGCCAGGCTTAGCTTGGTTAAGCCAAGAATGCGTTGCATATCTCGATGGAGTTCCGTGCTGCTCCGTTGACTCGATAGGCTATTGACTCGATCACCATTGAAACTGCCCATGTAGCAGCGCTCGATCGCCTTTGAGTCGAAAGACTATCGGTTCGAGGGCCCTCGAAATGCCCGTGTGACAAGGGTACAAGACTGTCCCGGCGAAGGAGCGCAGCTCTTTTATACATATGCCGTGACGTCAATCATAGCGCAGCGCCCCTAGCGGGAGGAGCGGGAGTCAGGTGGTGGCTGCGGCCGCGCGCGACCGCGCGAGTTGGGGCCCAGCTTTTCCTCCGTGACGTCACGCGCCAGCGCAGCGCCCCTAGCGGGAGGACCGGGAGTCAGGTGGTGGCTGCGGCCACGCGCGACCGCGCGAGTTGGGGCCCAGCTTTTCCTCCGGCTGTCGTGACGTCACGTCACGTGGTTTGGTGGCTGCCCGGCCGCGCCCAAGGGCTGAACTGAGTGATTGCAATATGCAACGCATAAAAATAAGCGCAATTTTCTGATCACCGGAGCGCAGGAACGGAGCAACGGATTGGAGGCGCTATCCACGTGTCGATAATGATGCAACGTTGAGCTTGCTCACTGCCGCACTAAAACATCTTATTATTCGAGATGGCGAATTGGTCCCTCCTGGCGAAACTTGTAGCGCTTAGGCAACACGGACAGATAAGAAGCGCTCGTGTTGTCTACTTCGTATCTCTCCGCGGCTTCAAACTGCTGCAAGTTTCATGACGAACCTTTTGTTATCCATTCGTGTCCAGCACATCCAAAGGTCTGAACCACCTTCCCGCAGGTTTTGCGTCTATATCAGATTAGCTGCTTTTTCAGTAAGCTTTCTTCGCGCTCTTTTGTGCAGTGACCTGAATGTTCTTTCATTGCTGTTGCCTTTTTGCCGTTTTCTGATTGTTGTTGCCTCTTGTACCCGCCGCGGTGGCACAGTGGTTATGGCGCTCGGCTACTGATCCGGAGTTCCCGAGTTCGAACCCGACCGCGGCGGCCGCGTTTCGATGGAGGCAGAACGCTATGGCGCCCGTGTGCTGTGCGATGTCAGTACAAGTTAAAGATCCCCAGGTGGTCGAAATTATTCCGCAGCCTTCCACTACGGCACCTCTCTTCCTTTCTTCTTTCACTCCCTCTTTTATCCCTCACCATACGGCGCGGTTCAGGTGTCCAACTATAAATGAGACAGATACTGCGCCATTTACTTTCCCCAAAAACCAATTATTATCATTATTATTGCCTCTTGTATTTACCCGGTTTTTATTGCTATGTTTTGTTCTTTTTTATGCACTTTTACTTCTCATACTACTCATTCTTCGATGTACCTTTTGTAATGTAAATTTCGCTGTTTTTATGCTGATTCAAATGCTTTCGTGAGTGAAGGCCTATGAAAAGGTCGTTCCTACATATCTACATCTCAGTCTGAGGGGTGTGCTTCAGGAAGCAGGCACTGCCTTCAAAGGATTCTCCTCGTCCATTGCTCCGTCTGTAGGTTCATTGTAGTATTTTTTTGTAGCGAAAGCTACACTAGGCTAGTCAGCGGCGCATTTAGGATAAGCGTTCCTCGTCACTACTTGGCATGCGCCACTAGTTAAAACCGAGCCACAGGTGTTCCGCCGCTGCGTCGCGCCTTTCCTCGAAATCAAAATGAAAATTGTTTTTTTTTAGGAAAAGAAATGGCGCATTATGTCTCACATCTCGGCGGACACCTGAACCGCGCCGTAAGGGGAGGGAGGAAAGTTGGGGTGAAAGGAGAAGGAGGTGCCGTAGTGGAGGGCTCTGGCACCTCTTTCCTCCTTTCTTCTCTCAGTCCCTCCTTTATCCCAACCACTGAGCAAAATCCCCCCCCCCCCCAATTTGCAGTTTTCAATTTCCTCTTCCTTCCTTCCTTCCCTCCCTCCCTCCTTTATCCCTTCCATTACTGCTCGGTTCGGGTGTCCACTGAGATATGTGAGAGAGTGACTGCGCCATTTCCTAAATTTCCTCAAAAACCAAACAAAAAAAGTGAGCCGCCGGCGTTCATTGGCGTTGACAACGTTGTAGAGGCCGTTCATTTTCACGAAAGGAAAGGCGCACAACTAGCTCCCTGGGTCAGTGGACACCTCAATCTCGCTTTCATGTACGTGGCATTGGTGTCCAACTGCAAAAACCTGCTTCGATTGCGTTCCGCACACTGGAAAGGCAGCGCGCCCACCCTTACAGGTGGCAGTGAATAGCTGATCGCGAGAGTTTGGTCACCCAATGAACGCTGCGACCTGTTGCTGCAGTGCCGCGTGTCTGTCACAACGTTGTCAGCGCTAATGCATGCAGCCCACATAGAGTCACTGGAAAAAATTTCAAAGCTCCAGTGACTCTACAGACCACATCTCTCACCACCACCACGTACCTCAATGTGCGATTGAGGCGTCCAAGGGACCCAGGGAGTCAGTTGTGCGCCTTTCTTTTCGTGAAAAAGAACGGCATGTACAACGTTGCCAACGCCAATGAACACAATGAACGCCGACAGCTTTGGCTTTGTATATCCTAGATTAGCTGAGCTAGTCCACATTCATTTCTTTTTTTTTAATTTAAACTGCACAACTGCACAAAGCAAGGCTGCACTCGACCGTGTGTGCGTCGTGCAGGTGCCTGCCCCAGGATAACTTCGCAGGCGGAAATGGCCTTTAAGCGACGTGCTTATTTGAGCTCTGACCAGACAATGGTCAAACGCGCCGTGTTTTATGCCTCTTTTTTAGACGGTAACTAAAGGCTGCAATGCTTTAGTGAACTGCATTACCGGTAAGCAGGCACGTAGCCAGAATTTTTTTTTCGGGAGGGGCCCGAAGCAGTGGCATAAGGCGAAGCCCGGGGGACAGTGAGGGGTGGACTATACGTATATGTGGCAAGGCTTCTGCGAATCTCTGTATGGTTAGGGAATGCGACAAAGTTCGCTGCGTGGTAATCGGGTATCAACATCTTGCACGGTGAGTCCCGCGTTACATCAAACAGGAAAAACTACTGAATGCAATAATTTTGGAGCAAAAAGGGGATCCGTCATGGCTTCCGAGCGGTGTGGACGTGTGTCGCATCGGCTCCGCAGTTTTTGACCATTCCGAACCGTACCAATCCACAGCGCCACCAAATTATATTTGGAGCTGAGAGAACTCACAAGCTGGACAATCTGGAACTCGCAAAAGATTCCGAACGGAGTCTTCATCGGGGGGTGCTTACGATTATGATATTAGATCCTGGCCGGAGCCTGATGATCAACTCTTCATCTTTGCATTGGTGGTCGCACGCTGCGACTACAGCGCGGGTTACCTGGTGGGTGGGAAGCAGTCTGACAGCCAGTCCCTTGTTGGGTCGTAGGATAATTTTGAAGCCGTTTTTAGGGAGCGGAGGCAGCCTGCGCCTAGGCTGGCGTCGCATTCCTTAATAATAATAATAATAATTGGTTTTGGGGGAAAGGAAATGGCGCAGTATCTGTCTCATATATCGTTGGACACCTGAACTGCGCCGTAAGGGAAGGGATAAAGGAGGGGGTGAAAAAAGAAAGGAAGACGTGCCGTAGTGGAGGGCTCCAGAATAATTTCGACCACATGGGGATCTTTAACGTGCACTGACATCGCACAAAACACGGGCGCCTTGGCGTTTTACGTCCATAAAACGCAACCGCCGTGGTCGGGTTCGAACCAGGGAACTCCGGATCAGTAGTCGAGCGCCCTAACCACTGAGCCACCACGGCGGGTTAAATGCAAAACACTAGCCGAGGTTGCGGATAATTTCGACTGCAACCTACTCACCGACCCCGCAACCCCTAGCAGGTTTGGAAATCCCGTCAGCATCGACACCTGCCCCGACCTCACATTCGTAAGAGCAATCGGACAAACATTTTGGGAGAACCTATTGGAAAATTTAGGCAGCGACCACCACATACTTAAGACGCAAGTAACTTCAGACAGGCTGAGACTCCAGTTGGGCACGGCAAAAATAACGGACTGGAATGCCTTCCTAGAAGCATGCGACAGCAACCTTACCGAGAATGGAATACAGTCGACAGAGGAATGGGGAACCATGCTAAGGCATACGCAAGACAAGTACACCAAAAGCATAAACCGAACGGCGCAAACACCCGAGGTGGACGCTCGGCTGCTCAAACTCTGGGATGCTAGGCGCAGTTTCCCCAGGAGGTGGAAAAAACAAAAACATAACAGGAAACTCAAGTTTAAGATCGCCGAAATTATAGCAAAAGCAGAAGAATACGCCACACAGCTGGCAAAGCGAAATTGGCAACAATTCAGCGATTCTCTTAGTGGGACGCTAAGCACGACACGAACTTGGCGTATCTTTAGAGTGGTCCCTGATCAGACTCAAACAAAAGCAGAAAAGAATAAAACCATCTACCGGTTGATTCACCAATTAGAGGGCACTGACTCGGAACGCCTCGACAGAGTGCGCGCAAAATGCTTTGGTAGCACGAACTCGCCTACCTATACAGGGCAGTACCGGGGAGACGATAGCGCTAATCTCGACAGACCCATGGCACGAGAAGAGGTCTACGCGGCCATATGAAACGCCACCAGAAATACGGCAGCGGGTGCGGATAAGATCAACGACGCACTCATCCGCAACGTCAGCAATGAGCTGGTCATCGAACTGACCGACTTCCCCAACAAGCATTGGGAAGCTGAAACAGTCCTCGAGGAGTGGAAACGATGTGGTCATGATACCCAAGCCAGGCAAGGAACTGCAGATAGAAAACCTCCGACCGATCTCGCTTACGTAATGCCTGGGAAAACTATACGAGCCAGTGGTAACGCAGAGACTTCCACACTACATGGAAGACAACGAACTATTCCCTCACAGCATGTTCGGGTTTAGAGCAAAATTATCCACTCAAGACGTACTCCTTCAATTATATGAAGAAGTACTTCGGAACGTTCCTAGGGACAGAGAAAACGCAATAATAGCCTTAGACACCAAAGGGCCTTTTGACAATGTGAGTCACGGAGCAATCCTTGCGGGCCTAGACGACCTGAACTGCGGGCGAAAGAGTCACAGCTACGTCAAAGCCTTCCTATCAGACAGAACTGCAACCATCGGTATAGGAGAACTTCGGTCAGGTAAGTTTCGAACGCCTAACAAGGGAGCACATCAAGGGTCGGTCATCTCGCCCACGCTATTCAACGTGGCCATAATCGGACTGGCGAAGCAACTAAAAGAAATCGACGGCATACACCACGTCTTTTATGCCGACGACATCACCATATGGACTGATACTGGTTCACTTGGCGAGAAAGAGGATAGGCTACAAGAAGCGGCCACCTGCGTGGAAAACTACGTCAAAGCAAGAGGGCTAGCGTGCCCGACCGAAAAATCTGAGCTCCTATGTGTGGAGAGGAAAGCAGAGCCGAACAGTCCCTGTCAGTAAAGAGCTTCGACAAAAAGTCTACCTCGAAGGAGAACCAATACCAGAGAAGACACTCATACGAGTCCCAGGGACACTGATAAAGTCAAATCAACGCTGTACTCATACCCTTGCGCTATTAAAGGCATCTACACTCCAAGCGGCCTGCATTATTACGCGCATCTCACAGACGTCATGGCATGTGCAAAGAAACACTCAAGCTGGCCAGGAGCCTTGTGGTCAGCCGGGCGACGTACAGCCTCCCGTACTACAACCATATCAAGGGTGAAATACAACAGGCGGACGCGATTTTACGCATTGCGTATAAAACCGAGCTTCGACTACCCCATAACACCTCAACTGAAAAGCTCTTAGCCTTGGGCCTGCACAACACGTTCGAAGAACTACAGGAAGCGCAGCACGTCGCCCAAATGCGCGGACTGCAGCAGACCCCCACCGGCAGAGTTCTCTTAAAGAAACTGGGCTACACCGAGCAAATTCGGGAAATATTGAGAACCGAAACGATCCCCGATGAGTACCGCAGCACGCTCATGGTGGCTCCTATACCAAGAAATATTGACCCCAACCTCCACAAAGACCGCAGAGAGGTAAGGGTCGACCGCTTACTGAAAACACACGCATCCCAGGATACAACAGTGTACGTGGACACTGCCACATACGCAATGACCACGGGACAAGACACCAACAACGCGTTAGTAACTGTAGTAAGCTCGGAGTTACACGATATTACCAGCGCCTCGTTGAAAGACTGCACGATAGCCGAGGCTGAAGAGGCGGCCGTCGCTCTAGCGGCAGCGGAGGGCTATCGGATTGGGTGGTCATTAATAATTCTTACTGACTCACAAGAGCCTGCCACAACTATCTTTGCGGCAGAGTTGGTCACAGAGTGCTCCGCATGCTCCGCTCTGTAGACGGCAAGACACAACAGACAGATTCAGAACCGATCAAACATGAGATCATCTGGGTACCTGGGCACATGGTGGTGACAGGAAACCAAGAGGCGGACAGAATAGCTCGAGGATATACTAACTACTGAACATACAACGTCAACGACCTTGAGGAGTCCCTGCCGGAGCGTTTACAGCTACAGCTGCTTGCTTAAGCCATCACAAATAGTGACAGTGGCGGGTTACAGGTGTTCTTTAGTGTGAAGACCCATAAACCTGATGCCCCACTTCGTACAATTGTAAGTGAAAGAGGAACATGGCAGAATAATGTCAGCAGATTCCTTCAAAGAGTGTTGAATGGCCTCAAGATAAATGATCCCTTTTTGGCGAGGAGTTCTATGGATGTAATTCAGTTCCTAAAGGATAACCAAGATGTAAGATATGACTTAATGCGGTTGATGTTGACGGCCTTTTTTATTCCGTTCCGCACCAAGAACTGTTTGCTGCTGTCAAGGAATGTACTGACGATAACGGACCCGTTCAGTTTCAAAATACGTCGGGGATTACCTTAGAAAACTTTTTAGCGCTTTTATAATTTGATTTGTGTAGTACGTTTATCGTCTTTGACAAGGAGTTTTGTCTGCAAAAGAAGGGGATATGCATTGGGTCTTGTGTGGCCCCGGTTTTATGTGATATCTTTTTAGCATGCATTGATCGCCATTTGTGCGATCATTTTAAGCAATCTAAGATTGACTGTGTTCGAAAAGTGTTTCGTTACATAGATGACTTTTTAATTGTTTTAGACAAACATTGCGCCATTCCCAATGAGGGTACACTTATGAGTGTACTTCATCTTTTCAAAAAGCATGGAAGGGGGCTCACTTTCACGTATGAGCTCCCGGTTGAAGACAGCCTGCAGTTCTTGGATGTAAGAATTAGGTTCATGAATAAGCATGTGTGTTGGTCTGCTTAGAGTCTGCACTCCGAAATTCTTGCGTGCATGATATGCAAGATAGTTTTGATAATCAATTGGCTAGGCTTCAGGCAGCCGGTTTCCCTGACTCGGTTTTTGTCGCTGTTGCAGAAGCGCTATTGAAGAAGTTGAAGCCCGGAACTCGGAAGGAGGCAATAACCCCTCCGCAGGCTAAAGTAAAACCTGAAGTGATGCCCTACGTGCACAAATTATCCCATGGCCTCAAAAAGGTGGCAAACCGGCACAATGTGCACAGCCCCTCGGAAGCTTGGCCAGTTGGCCCGACGCATCACAGGTGAAAACCAAAAACCTGGGTGTAATAACAGGCACGGGAACCGCTTTGCGGAATGCGCCACAGGCGTTGTGTACGAAATCCCCTTGAAGTGTGGCAGGTCGTACATAGGGCGAACGGGGCGCTGCGTCAACGACCGCCTTAGGGAACACGTAAGAGACCTAAGGAATAGGGAAGGTGCTAACCTTGTCGAGCACTGCGCAACTTGCAAGGATTGCACACCGATGTTTTCGGGAGTAAGGATTCTGAGCAGAAGCAAATTAAAAAGAACCTGTGAAACGATAGAGGCCTACTATATTAAAAAAGCTGGGTCAGGATGCGTCAGCGATACCTCAGTCCTTTTGTATAATGCAGAAAAGGCGTTCCTTTCAAAGTTTTTGCGATAAAGATGTGATGAGATTCTGTTTTCCTATTTTTTCCTTTTTGGTTCTTTTATGGTGTGCGCTTGCGCTGGTCTAAGGGTATTTAAGCTGTGTGTGCGTCTCTGATTAAACAGTTGTCAGTCAGCGCTGTGTTCGTCCTTTTCCGTCTTCCTTTCTTTCATATCCAAACCTAAACACACAAAGTAAAATCCTCCCCACTCTTTACGAACACAAGGGTCCGTGGTGCGATGAAAAACGCACACTGTATCACTTAACATGAGCATGTCAAAAAGTCGACGTCGTTTCAATTATATCAAACCCAAATGCAGAGCAATGGGAGGGTAAGCTCTTCAGCGAATGCCGCGATGACAGGATTGTGTTGTGTTGTGTTTTATGGCACATAGGCAACTGAGGCCATCATGCGCCAAGAAAAAGGTATAGGAAAAGTCTTTTGTTGAATATTATAGCAATGCAAGAATAATCCTTGCTCTAGGGGCCCTCAAACATTAATATTACCCAGTGAACACATACACAAATTTTATAAATGGCTACAAGTAAAAGCTTTAAAGAGGGCCGGGTAACCTCAGTAGCCTTCCTTGGCTGCGTAAGGACATCGGGGCTCCCAAGCAATCAAAATAAAAGCCTCAGCTTTCTTCTCAGGCCTGAGAAATTGGCTGAGGTGTACTAAAATTAAACAAACCAGTGGGTAAAAAAATCCCGTTTCGTTAAGAAAGCTAAAAACACATGATATATTAACAATTGCATCGTCTCCTAAAAGCAGCGCGGGATGAAAAGGAATGCATTTATTATAAAATTCAGTAAAATATGTTTTTCTTATTTCTTCCAGTTCCACACAAGAGAATAAAATATGGTTAACCGTGAGTTCATCTCCAAATTGTTGGCAAACAGGTTTGTCTTGTTTTGTTAGTAGGAAGTTGTGCGTAAGGTGTGTGTGGCCTATTCGGAGACGGCATAAGATCACTTCCTTGAAACGTTCTTGGTGCACACATGACTTAAATTCACCTAAAACTGGTTTTACCAAGTGTAGTTTATTTTTGACCTCATTGTTCCAAGCCGACTGCCATTTTTTTCTTTGTTTCCTTGCTACTACTAATTTCATGCAATCATTAAACGGCATATTTAATTCCATTATTTCCTTGCCACGAGCTTTACCAGCACACACATCTGCTCTCTCATTGCCTTTTATTCCTACATGACTCGGGACCCAGCACAGTTTTATATTTTGTCCTTGAGCTATGGCAGTTAATATGTTGTGTATGATGTCACCAAGCAGAGGGGAGCTTGCATTTTTAGAATGGAGAGCTCCAAGTACACTTAAGGAGTCTGTGTAGATAACAGCATTTTTGAGGCTCTCACTTAGTATTTTTTCTATGGTCATCCATACTGCGTAGCACTCCGCGGTGAAGATGGAGGAACACTGTGGTAGTCTTACTATTTGCTCCGAATTTCCTCGCACCACTGCGCTTCCTATGCAACTATCTGTTTTTGATCCATCAGTATAAAATTCTGTAAAACTACTGTATTTTTCTTCAAGGGCACGGAATTCTTGTAATGTATGTTGCTGTGGAGTTCGCTTTTTACGGAAATGTGCAAGAGTGAGGTCACAGATTACAGGAAAATTGAACCATGGAGGCAGTGGACCACGTCTTCGAGCAACGCCAGGTAATGCATCCATTACACCGAGGTTCTTGCACACATCTTCAAAACGCAGGAGAAGTGGCCTTATTGCTAATGTTTTGTTGTTAAATAGTGTTCTAGATGGGCACTTTGTGACTATTTGGTGACAGATATGTTTAGGTAGTGAACGGATTTTTAAAACGTACGAGCAAGTGAGCATGGTTCTTCTCTCTGTAAGCGACGGCTCGTTGGCTTCCACATAAAGACTGTTTATCGGTGACGTCCTGTATGCACCGGTGGAAAGACGCAAGCCTAAATTGTGTACTGGGTCTAGCCGTTTAAGGTACGATTGCCTCGCTGACCCATAAACTATGCATCCGTAATCTAAAGTAGAACGTACGACAGAGCGATGAATCCGTAAAAGACAAGTCCTATCGGAGCCCCTATGTTTTCGTGAAAGTACTTTTAGTATACACAGAGATTTAGAAGCTTTCTTTTTGAGTATGTTTATGTGTGGTAGGAATGTGAGCTTTTTATCATGTCATTCCTAGAAATTTGTGCTCATCTTTAATTGGTAGTGGGACTTCATTTAAATACAAGGAGGGATCAGTGTGCAGTCCTCTTCTAAGCGGAAAAAGAACAGCTACTGACTTTTGCGTGGAAACTTTGAAACCGTTTCTGTCTGCCCATGTTGTTAGTTTATTTACTGTCATCTGTATTTGCCTCTCACACGATGAAATGCTAGAGGATGTGCAAGCAATCTGGAGATCGTCGACGTAGACAGAATACATGATAGACTTTGGGATTATTTTTGCTAGGGAATTCATTTTTACTGTAAAAAGCGTGGTGCTTAAAATGCACCACTGAGGCACGCCGTTCTCTTGAATGAAAGTTTCAGAGAGTGGCACCCAGGCGTACTTGAAATGAACGGTTGGTCAAAAAGTCACTCAAGCATTTTAGCATTCTACCATGGATTCCGAGGTCTCCAAGGTCCCGCAGTATGCCAAACCTTCATGTGGTGTCATAGGCTTTCTCTAAATCGAAAAAAGACCGCAAGGCAGTGTTGCTTGTGTATAAATGCTTCTCGGACTGTGTTCTCTAGGCGGACGAGATGGTCGGTTGTAGAGCACGCCTTTTTAAAGCCACACTGATGGATGTCAAGAAAATCACGAGATTGTAATATAAACATTAATCTAATGTTAAGGACGCTTTCGAAAGATTTGGCAAGTACGCTTGTTAGGGCTATAGGTCTGTAATTACCAGGGGAGGTAGGTACTTTTCCCGGCTTCAACAACGGTACAATTATGGCTTTTTTCCATGCCTCTGGAATCTCTCCTGATAACCATATTTTGTTAAAAAATTTCAGAAGCGAGTCTACAGCATGTTCGGACAAGTGGGCAAGCATTTCGTAATGGACTTCATCTGGTCCTGGTGCAGTTTGTTTACCCGAAGAAAGTACACTGTTAATTTCTTGTAGTGTAAATGGGCTATTATATGCTTCGTGAGCACTGCCCTTTATCGGCAGTCTTTCTTTTTCGGCTGTGTATTTATATTTTAAAAATGATTCTGTATAGTTAGAGGAACTAGATACAGTGGAAAAATGTTCGCCTATTATGTCTGCTTGTTCTTTTATATTTGTCTGTACACTAGGGGTGGTCAGAAGAGGAACTGTGAATGGCGAGTAGCGACCATCCATTTTGTGTACTGCCTCCCACATTTTTTTCGAAGAGACTTGGCTGTTTATCGAGAAAATGAAACGCTGCCAGGATGATTTTTCGGCATTTCGACGTATGTACCGCGCTTTTGCTCTTGCTTTTTTAAAGTTTATAAGGTTCTCCTGTGTGGGGTATCGGCGAAATATACCTCAAGCTTTATTTTGTTGTTTTTTTTCCTTCTTTGCAATCTCGTGTCCACCACATTTTATGGTTGCGTTGTACTGTTCCTTTCTTAAAGTTTATAAGGTTCTCCTGTGTGGGGTATCGGCGAAATATACCCCAAGCTTTATTTTGTTGTTTTTTTCCTTTGCAATCTCGTGTCCACCCCATTTTATGGTTGCGTTGTACTATTCCTGAAGATTGGGGAATAGCCAAGCGTGCGGCAGAAAGAATGCAATTTGTGAACTTTTCATTTATTTCATTTAGGATAAGATTTTCTAACGTAATATTTTCTAACGTGAACAGCTGCCAGTCTGCTAAATTGAGCTTCCAACACCGTGGTTTTGTCTGGGTGACTGATGGTGGGGATGACAGGCAGATTTTAACAGAGAGATGATCGCTTCCGTACGGGTTGTCTAAGACATCCCATTTAAAATCGTTAAAAACTGAAGGAGAGCTAAAAGACAAATCTAAAACACTCATTTTTCCTGAACTATGGGAGCAATAAGTAGGTTTACCGGTGTACAATAAACAAATATTGTTGGATAGTATAAAATCCTCAATAACCTGACCTCTGCTATCGGTTTTCTCACTGCCCCAGAAACAAGAGTGTGCATTAAAATCGCCAACTATCAAGTATGGCTCCGGTAACTGTTGTAAAAGGCTCTCTAATTCATGCTGTCTTACTTCGAGATGTGGTTGAAGATAGACGCTACAAATTGTAATGGTTTTGTAACCAACCACGGTGGCTGCTACGGCTTCGAACCTAGTTTTGAGTGTGATCTCGCTAGCTGCTACGCCAGGTTGCACAATGATTCCTACGCCTCCCGAGAGTCTGCTCGCCCCCTCTCGGTCACGGCGGAAGACAATATACTTCTTTAGCACCTTTGTGTGCTGAGGGCCTAGATTGGTTTCCTGCACACATAAAGCAATAGGAGAAATTGTGTTTAAAATGTCTTTTATGTCGTTATAGTTATTTACGAGACCTCTGCAGTTCCAGTGTATTATGAAAGCCATCTTAATGTTGTGTGCGTGTGTGCAGATAAAATTAGATTAACTTTGACTTGGCCCCTTGACTTGGCCCCTTGGCCTCAAATTTTTTTGATCGATCCAAATACCTCCGCCGTCCATCCGATGTGGACGGCACGGGGCTGCCCTGGGTCGTGTCCATCGCCTCAGCAGATCGAGGCGCTGGACGACCGTGCAGGATGCACGCTGACTTTTGAGTTAGACCTCGACCTGTGGGAAGAGGTCTTGAGGCCCGCTGACCCGGGGGTCTGCACAGCCTGCTTTGGGGTTGGCGGAGTAGTATCAGCTACTCCAGCAGGGGGCGCGGATGGCCCTGCCATAGGCCCACTGCGTGCAGCCTGGACAGGTGCCCAAGCCTGGTGTGGTGCGCCGCGCCCACGCACCACATCGGCGAAGGTTGTTTTCGCAGTGAAGGAGAATCGGTTTGTTTCGGCGTATAGCCTTCTCGCTTCCTTGAAAGAAATGTTTTCAGTGGTTTTCAGAGTAATTATTTTTTTTCTTTTTTCCAGGACGGACAAGCCCTGGAGTATGCAGCATGGTCTCCCTCACAATTTGTGCACCGCGGGGCAGCAACACATTCATATGACTGGTGGTCCTTCGAGGAGCATTTCGCGCAAGTTTTGCGGCCGCGACAACTCTGTGAGCCGTGGCCGAACCTCTGGCAATTGAAACATCTGCGTGGGTTGGGTATATATGGCCTTACATTTATTTTCAGGTACCCGAAGTGAGGATCATGTGTTTCGTATCTATTTCCTTGTTATCCTTCCGGATCTTTATCCGCTGAACATTTATGACATCTTGGTCGGCAAGGCCTTCAAGCATTTCTTTTTCAGAGAGGTGAACAAAATCAATTTCTGATATGACGCCTCGGACTGTGTTCAAAGATCGGTGTGACGTGATGGAGACAGGAATCTCCCCTATCGATACAATGTTTGCAAGTTTCGAGTGCTGGACAGTGTCACGTATTTCGAGCAGTAAGTCGCCACTAGCCATTTTTGATACCTTATACCCAAACCCCAAGGTATCTGTCAGGCACTTTGCTACCAAGAATGGGGAAATCAGTCTTGCTTGTTGTTCTTCAGGTTTTCTGTGAATGACGTGAAATTTTGGTAATGACACTTTTGTTTTTTGAAAACAATATTCATCGTTCCGCCCTCTTTTTAGAGAGCGATCAGGTTTGGAATAGAGGGGAGCCATAAAAAATTTAGTTTTTCAGCCACGGTGCTAGCCACCCACCACGGAGCCCTACAAGGGGACGGGACAGCAACTTGCACGCAAGTCCTGCCCACGCCAGCTGTACACCTCAACTATAACCAAATATGACGAAACCCAGGGTAGTTCGCCACACAAGGTTAACCCTAGCCGCCCATGAAGAAATGAAAAAAACCAAGAAACGACGAGGAGACAGGACAGTAGTCAGAAAGAAGACAGGAAAGTAAAAGATGTAGAGGAGGACAGGAAAAGGCGACTGCCGATTTCCCCCGGTTGGGTCAGGCCAGAGGTGCCGTCTACAGGAAGCTGGGGCCAAAGTGGTGTGTTGCCTCCGCCGAGGGGCCTTAAAGGTCCAAACGCTCGGTATCGGCTCAACCACCAGGATCCCCTTTTCCCCGGACACGGCGATGCCACGCACGGCGAGGCGCGGGTGATGCACTGTTCCCCATCAGCCCCTTACGGGGATGTCCCTGCGGATGCTCGGGAACCCGCGGTATTGCCACTCACCGTCGCGACGCCTGCAAGCTGCAGGCGCCCCCCTTCGGGGGGATGACAGGATTGATCTGATACGGCGAGCTCAGCTTGACGGCAGCGTCCAGCGGAGCCCTGGAATAGGGGCAACCGACCGTTGCGGAGATGGACTCATCTGAACCGCATAAAAGCACTTGCGCCAGAGCTCAATAAAGTTATCCTATCCTATGGAGCAAAAAGCTTCACTTCTCGCATGCAAAGCTCCATGTCAAATGACGCTTGAATTTAACCTCTAACTGGAGGCTCCCCGCATGTGTGGCTGTGAGTCATACCACGTGAATTGCAGCAGCTATCGCCGCTTGTTCCGCCACTGCGACCAATCGCTCTTGTCGCTTGTGTCACGTGACTAACCACGTGATTCGCTCTTACTGAATAAAGGCAAGTGCTCGCTTCCTAAACACCGCACAGACATGAAGCCAGACATGGAGAGTTCTTCGACTGATCATTGGAGGCGCCGGGATGCTTCTAGCGATCTCTACGGCAGAGAGCGTCACGAAGCCGCGTTGGCTGGATATTAGAGATAAGAGGCTCGTCGAGTTGATGCAAGCGATGACGAACGGGAGGTACTATGTCTGTAGAAGCAGTGGCACGGGCAACAAGGGCACCTCAAGCGGAAAAGGGCGGCGGATGCTGCCAACCTCTCCGCATCGACATCGGCCACTGGTTCGGTTGCCTTTCGCTCCGTATAACGTGGCTCAGCCGAGTTGAGCCACAACCATTTGTTTTGTTTTTTTCAGCGCGGTGCCGTTCTACAGGCATCGTGATTACCGCGCTCGGAAGGCGATAGCAAATGTGATGAAGATAGACGACATACGGCCTTTCTAAACGCTTGAGAGTAGCACAAGCTCCCGCAGTTCTCCCATTTAACCCGTTTGGTTCGTTTCTTTTGCAAAATTGTTCAGTGCAGGTTTTGCACTAGGCACACTAAGCACGCTTTAGCCTTAACAGGAAGATAGGTTAGCAGCCAATGCAACTGAATTCGGCCTGGTGAAGAGGCGCCCAGTCAGTCCTCTTTTCGAGAAGCATCCTTCGCAAGTAGCTCAGGTGTGTATGCAAACCATCCGCAGCACTGCCGCAGCACTTCATTGTGGCGCTGAAGAGAACGTCTAATTAAATTGGATAAATTGAACAAGCAATATGGAGTTTTGGGCGCTTTAGGACCTGAGTAACAAAAACTAATGCGTACTGAAATTCCCCTGCTTGCTACCTGGAGAGAGACACATACCGAAGTCGTGGTCGCGTTTTTCTCATCAGAGTTCAATGTACATACGCCATCATTCGTCATGAATAATGACGCAGATTTAGCCAACACGTGCAGTGTCTAATCTGAAAAAAAAAGTATTCTTCATAATTTTGGTGCGATTATTGATACCGTCGAAAGTAGTGCAGATGTGAATATCCTTTTAAAGCTGCAACGGGTTTCCAAATAACCGAGGCCGGACGTGCCGCAGTGCACTGGCTTGGGACATACGGTATCTGTCGTTTGTTCCCCTAGTTTGTCGATGATCACATTTAACGAGCTCACCGAGACACAACTGTAACCTTGGCAGACAATCGGCGACCCCGTCCCCTTTCAGCCTGCGACCCGCTCTGAGGCCGACCTTATCCTCCGTGGTTTGAAGAGGTTTGCACTGGTGAAGTCCAGATTTACTCGCGTAACGCGCTTACACGGAAACACCTCTTGGCTGTGAGTGCCTCCGCTTTGGAGATAACGCTCGCCGCAAAGCATGCGTAGCGCGTCTCGGCGCGTACCGCGACGACAGGCCTTTTGTAGTTGCGCTGAGGCTGCCCGATCGAAGCACTCGCGGATTGTTTTCATAGCTAATTGAAGCCGTCCTTGTTAACACCTCGACAAGACAGACGACGACCCGGTGGGTGCCTAGTCCTCAATTGCGAACAGCCAGGGTCCCTAATAAAAAAGTACCGAGCTTTGAGTTTTACCGTATTTATGTTTCAAACAGCCAGCAGGCTCAGGAACTCGTATTTTCAGACTGTCAACCTTTCTGACAACCGCCTCAGGAGAAGAAAGCAGTGCATCACTGACCTCTGCCAACCTCAATTCTTTACGCTGTTCAACGAAAACCATTTGCACGGCGCATTCCGGCATGCGCTCCGTTTCGCCCACCTGAGGGCGCCGCTTATACGTCGTCGTCGGGCTCTGCTTCTTCGAACCCCTACGAAACCTGCCGAGGGCGACTGCTTGTGTTCGAAGGAGGGATTTGAGTAATCCGTTATTCAGGGTGTTCTTCAACAAGGCAAGCCGAGCACACAGACAGGTAAAGGATTATAGACTCCCGTGTGCGGAAAAGCTGTCCCGCGAGGGAACCATAGGTGTCATCACTTCTATGTCAGCGCAGCGGTCGTATGATCAAACTTTCTGTTCCAAGAGAACATAGGCAGCGTTTACCGATGGAATAAAGCCTCACTTTTGTGTATCCATCGAAGCTGATAATTCCAAATGCAGCCTCATTGCCTTGAGCCCTCAATAATGTTCCATCAGCAGTAGGCCGACTTAAATCCTTTCTTGGGTAAAGGAACTTCATTTAACCAGTAAACGAGGTGACTCGAAGAGGACTGCAGGGATTTAGATCTCCTTGTTTGCACAGTTAGCTCGGAGGACCCAACAAGCGCGATAGAGCATTGTCAATTGATCCCGCGTAGCGCTGACTGGGCAATCTTGACCGTGTAGCCGAGGCAAGAGTAATTGAGCAGAGGTTGCTGAAGGGCCACCGCGGCAGGAAGGAAAGGAAACTGCAGCCACTTTCAGTTATGCCTGTTGTGCATAGGGCATGGCGGTCACGGACCCTTACAGCCAGGAGGCATGGTATGCGAGTGTACCTCTGGTAGTCGTCCTCGTCGTCCTTGTCCGGGTTGCTGATCTGGTCCGGACAGGCGGGGTTGCCCAGCAGGCTGAGGAAGGTGAGCGAGGGGTAGCACTGCTCGATGCACGACACCAGGTAGTCGAGGTTGTCGAAGCGGTTCTTGTTCAGCGACAGCGTCGTCAGCTGCGCGTTGAAGCGGAACTCGGACGCATCCCGAAGCTCGTTGTTGTCCAGGATCAGCTCCCGCAGCTGCATGCGCGCACGGGGAGAGGCCGTTAATGGGTGCACGAATATAATTGAACCTGCAGGCTAAACGCGTTTCTTCAGTATGCGTACGCTTTGCAAGGTTCCGATCCGTGGTAATGACATTGCGGTTTATTGGGGGGTTTAACGTCTTAAAGCGACTCAAGCTATGCCAGACGCCGTAGTGAAGGGCTCCGGCAATTTCGACCGCCTTGAGTTCTTTAACGTGCACTGACATCGCACAGCACACGGGCGTCTTGAATTTCGCCTCCATCGAAATTAGACCGCCGCGGCCGGGATCGAACCCGTGTCTTTCGGGCCAGCAGCCGAGCGCCATAAGCCTGCAGCCACCGCGGCGGCTCATCGCGGTTTATTCCAACTCTACTGGAACGCGCCGTAAAACCGTACTTTAAGTGCGCAGGGCCATGGGAACGTTTTCGATTGCATTGCTTGATGCTAACTTGTATTTGGGTGTTCGAAATGAAACCGTTAACAGCTCACGCTTTTCATTATGAAACATTTTATTACACCCCACACCCCACTCCGCAGTTACACCAGTTCAATAGATAGTGGGGCGGTGCACGACTTCCCAGCCACTTTGTGTGTACTCAGAGCAAACGCACCTTCGAAAGGAATTAGTTCTCGAGTATCTAGTTCGTGGAATATTCACTGCACTCCAAAGCTGTCGTCACTGTAAGCGGCGAGAACCAGTGAAAATTTTGAAGCAAGTCATTTGACAAAAACGTCGCCGTCGTGCTTCAAGATGTATAAACTCCGCGTGCACTGTGAGTTGGCATTGCGCGTCTGGCGAACTGGAGGAAGCTTCTGTCACGCCGCGATGCAATGAAAAACAAAGCAAAACGTTCCAGAAAAAAAAAAAAGGCTCGGCGAGGTGCCTTCACGTCCGGCAGTCGTATGGGGCACAGTACGTATGTGGGTAGTTCCGAGGCTGTCACAGGATATGGGGGATGCCCTAGCGGAGCCGCTCCGGAATAATTTCGCTCGCCTGGCGTCAACATTTGCTGAAGAAAGACCGAACCGCCTTGGTTTGGACCACGTGTGGGTCCAGGAAAAGAAGAACCATCGGCTGCAGTTGGGTTTACGGTTCGTGGGGGTTTAACGCCCCAAAGCGACTCAGGCCAGGAGGGACTCCGTGGTGAAGGTCTCCGGAAATTTCGAACACCTGGGGCTCTTTAACATGCAGTGACATCGCACAGCACACGGGCGCATTTGCGTTTCGCCTCTATCGAAATTCGACCGCCGCTGCCGGAATCGAACCCGCGGGTTTCGGGTCAGTAGCCGAGCGGCCTAACCACTGAGCCACCGCGGCGGCCCGGCTGCAGTTGGGGTGTCCTATATTGGATCTTCACTGCGTCGTTTTATGTAGTCTCATCGGCGCACCTCTATTAATGGGGATGCTAGGCTAAGAGTCAACTTTTGAACTACTGTACCAATTTAAAAAAAAAATATTCCGGGATGATTTACCTCCTCGTCTGTAGGCAATATTCCAAATTTCATCAACCTTGAAGAAACATAAAAAAAAGTTATATCTGTCATATTAAGCAGTAAGGTGTGTGAGCTTAGGAAAGCCGTCATTTAAAAAATAATAAATATATACTAATTGTTTATAAGTAGACACATTATAGGTGATTTATAGTGCATGATAAGGCCAGTAGCATGTCATTTCTGTAAAAATCTCATCACTAAAAAAAGCTAACTTTGTTTTCTCATATGTCAAACACACGAAAAATGCCAGTTAGAAACGATGTAGATATTTAAAAAATACCTTGTCTTGTTCCTGATAAAAAAATTCAGTCTAGTAACCAGATTGAAAGTAGCGTTTGGCGGAGCTGTTTGGAAATTACATTTTCCTTCCGGTCTTGTTTTCCCAAAAAGTGCGAACTGAGAAAAATGGGTTCAATATTTCAGAACATGCTATTTGATTTCATGTCCAGAAATAATCAAAGTGGACTGCTGCATAGTTTGGGCCCGCCCCTACACGACGCTATGCTGTGGCAATTGATTCAAGTCGTCTCTTTTTCGGCTTTGGATCTTGTCCAGCGCCCTTGTCTGCGCTCCTGAAGTGCTGACTTTGTTCGCCAGCTTCTTCGTTTGGGCCGACTCTGCATTCTAGCTCCAGCTTGTCGGGCACTCTCCTGATGCCCCCTGATTGAATTCTAGCGCAGCTGCAGGATTGCTGCAACCGCCGTTCTCAAGGATGCACACTGGTGAACACACTGGAGGGTAGAGGTTCGCTTCGCCCAGAGAGGCTTCGGCCTCTCAGTGTCGCGACGCGTTTTGCTTCCCGAAACTATTCCGCGCCGAGGGCATTGTCGCGGTCATCTTTCCATCACATCACCGATAACCTGCTCATCGCAATAAGAACTCTGCAGAGGAGCAAGAAACAAACAAATAAACAGCGTCAAACACAGCGAAAACGACGTCTGGCTTAGCGAGACTCCGTACGACTCGAAAACGGTTGGAAAGTCCCGCGCTCTGTTTCCGCCAATCCAAGCTTCTGTTTCAGATTTGCCAAACAATCCGCTGTTGCCGTAGGAAAAAAAATATGCCTGTTTTTTTTTTTCTTAGTGGTCTGATATGTACCCTCGATAGAAGGTATCCCATGACTACAAAACGCCAAAAACAAGCTTTCCAACATAGTCTAACGTTCGACGGAATACCGCCTGGTCAGGATGAAGCATAATAACAAGCTGAAGTTTGGGTCACTGACCAAGTCACAAACAAACGAAAATGACGTTTCGAGTTTCGGAATAATTTGAAAAGGCTGCATCTAGAATCATTAGTCATCCAGACGACGAAGGACACCTTGAACAGGAATTCAGGCTTTCTTCATCATATCTACGCAAAAACATTAGGAACAATCCTGAAGACTATATAACCCCGCCTTCTTCCTTGACAATCTTATTGTGAACAAAGGTCCCGTACGGGAGCCGAAACGTCATTTTTTTTTGTTTGTGAGTTGGTCAGTGACCCAAACTTCACCTTGTTATCAAGCTTTCCAACGAGGGTATTCCCTCCACTTTGAGTTTCTTGCTCGCTCTGCTGTCGCACCTGGAAAAATGCGTTCATAGGCGATTTCAACGCGAACGCGCACCACCGTATGGTGAAAAAACTTCATTTCCTTCTTTTTTACAGCGCAGATGACAACCAAACTTTGTGAGAAGTTTCTTTAATAAACCAGGAATCCAAAATAACTCAAATTTAAAAATCAGTTTTTTTTAAACCCTGCCTTTATAACAAAAATCGATTGCAGAATTCATTTTATGCGAGACATTGTTTCATAAACAGGGCTTCTGCAAAGCTCACGTATTTGGGAAGTTCCGCCTTTAGAGTAGGTTTTATGCGCCTTGAACACACAAGCCTCATGTAACGAAGCTTAAATTTCGTTCCGCTTACGGAGCTCAACAAAACGCGACGTCTCATAATGAACTCATGCTCGGCTACTGGTCCGGAGTTCGCGGGTTCGAACCCGACCGCCGCGGCCGCGTTTCAATGGAAGCGAAACACAAAAAGGCGCCCGTGTGCTGTGCGATGCCAGTGCACGTTGGCGATCCCCATGTGGTCGAAATTATGCCGGAACCCTTGACTACGGCGCCTTTCTTCGTTCAGTCCCTCCTTTATCCCTTCCCTTACGGCGCGGTTCAGGTGTCCCCCGACACAAGTAAGACATACTGCGCCATTACCTTTCCCCAACAACCAGTTCGCTGCGCGTTGACAAGCACTGCAAATTTTACCCTAAATGACTGCTGAAATAGCGTAGCGAGATCACTTTTTACTTGGCAATGAGCCAACGACGCAATTTCAGTATCAAATATGATTTTCTAAGGGACATTGGCGTCCTTCAATTATTTAATCAACTATACAAAATATATTTTAGCCAATGTAAGTTTGAAACTCTTTTACTACAGTATAACTGTTGCATGACGACAGCATACGTGTTTGATTCATTATGGCCCGAGTTGCTGCTGCGCCAGTTGCTTCCGACTATTGCTACCGCACTACCACTTACTGCTAATAATAATAATAATAATAATAATAATAATAATAATAATAATAATAATAATAATAATAATAATAATAATAATTGTTTTTTTGCGGAAAGGAAATGGCGCAGTATCTGTCTCATATATCGTTGGACACCTGAACCGCGCCGTAAGGGAAGGGATAAAGGAGGGAGTGGACCGCAGTTGTACACAAACAAGCTACAGTTGTTTACTGCACTTACCCAGCATTCAGTTCGCGCCTACATATGCTGACAGTGCATGCCTGGCTTTTGCATAGCGCGCTGACTCGCGAACCATTGCAACGCTTTGCTATCGCTGCAGTGTATACACTTTATCGCCGCATACACGTGCAGGGACGAGCCTTTGCTTCCTTCTCTACCAATGACACATCATCAAACTTTCCACACATCTCTCGTTCGCAGTAAATTCCCTTGGCGCGCTCGTTGCTTTTCTAACTCTAGAACGTGAGAACTACGAAAGTAATCGACATGCGATGGCATATAGGCTCGGTCCCTGGTAGAGATTGCCGTACATATTTTTTGGGGTAATTTACGCGGAATGTTCATTTCCACTCAGCACACTACACCTTGCGTGCAATGGCTTATTGGCCTATTTAATTACTTTGCGACAACGAGGTTATACACCTGCTCGATATGTCGTGCAATTTACGGTCATTTGGCGACATCAGAAGGGTGCTATATTGCGATAATCGGCAATAGACCATATTTCTTTCCGCACCAGCAGTCGGAAACGAACGCAAGTCGCAAGAGGAGGAGTGCGCGATATTTGGCGTCTCTTCCCTTTCAATTCCCCATTCGAACGCAGATATTCTTCAGGCGAATAGGATTAAAATTCCCTTCCAGCATACCGAAATTAGCTTCCAGTTCTTTAGTCAGATTTGGTAAACCCATGACACGCATGGGACCTACATATAGCCGAGAACGTCAATTATGCATCCGTTATTAGCAATTTCTACTTGTCCTACATTCCTGCTGATGCTATGACAGTGCCTCCGCACAATACTGATGCAATCACTTTCGTGCAGCGATAGAAATTACCTCTAGTTTCGCCGTTATTTATGTCACAGAAACTGGCTACTTATCAAGGTGATATTTGCACGAACGATAGCACAGACTACGAACACTGCTTGTTACGTTCCAACGTCGCTTTCACCACCTAGGCCTATAGTATTGGAATTATTAGAACATGAGGCAGTACAGCACAAACGCATTGGTATGTCTTGCCTGGATGAAGTGCTCGATGCCTTGGATGGTGGTCAGCAGGTTGAAGCTCAGGTCGAGGCGGTACGCGGCGAAAGCGTACGCATGCACAAGCCGGTCCGGTATGGAGCGGCAGTCGTGACCCACGTACGATATGTCACCGTTGCGGAACGGTTCGTAAAGGACCCCGTCGGCGGCTCCGTTCTGCTGCGTCGCGAACGCAGCTGCAGCGCCAGCCATCGCGGTCACTGGAGCGGACGAGGCCGCCATGGCTGGAGGCAGCAACACTCGCGCGTTCTCGAGTGTATCAGCGGCTGCTTTAGTCCTGCTGATTACCGCCCCGGGGATGCCGGGCGTCGGAGCCGTATCGGAATACGGCGAGCCCACTCGTGACGAGATCATGTGGTGTTGATAGGTTGATAGCGCGATAGCATGCGCGGCCCCGCAGGTACTCGGCTAGTTCGTTATACGATGAAAAGATAAACAGGCAATCGGCATCGAACAGCACAAATTTATTGTGGCGCATTCCCCAAATGGCTTCCAATAGCATGCCAATAGAAGCCGGTTTTGTCTCTACTGCTTGGGATTTAAATGAGACACAAATGCAACTTGCGCCGCGGAGCAGACGACGCGTAAGCGAGGAGCAGACGACACTCGACGCGTCCTCCTGAAGCGCCATAGATGGCGGACGCCGTGCGCTTCGCCCGCAAACACTGGCCGTGCGTGCAATGGCGGCATCCCTGCGACATGTGTGCGCAGAGGTCACCAACGCGATCGCGGTTTAAACCTTCACTGCTTACCGACGCAGTTGAATTTGTTTCAGACAAGAAACGAACAGCCTACCATGAGAGAGCGTTGGTAGGTGTGCAACGTACAGGGACGCCCTAGTTTCCCATTCGCAATGACCCTTCGACAGTGTGCCGCTTCGATTGCCGGCCCGCTCCTGTCGGCTGGCGGCGGTCTCTCGATTTGCTGGAGGATGCCGTCGCGAATCCCGGCGGCGAGACAGTGCGTGCGTTGCCTGTCCACGTCCCGGGCGCTGCTGTTCTTCGGGAGGCGCAAGGGCCCTTCGACGGAGACGGCCGTGGCTCTGCGCGAGAGCCTGTTCAAGAGCGAGGAGCAGCGGAACCGCGAGGGCTTCATTGAGGTGATCGAGCGCTTCAAGATGGGCAACGAGAACCGCAAGGGCCACGTCGAGTTCATCAACGTGGCGACGCGCTTCGTCACCGAGTTCGGCGTCGAGAAGGACCTGGAGGTGTACAAGATGCTGTTCGACTTGTTCCCCAAGGGGAAGTACACGCCGCGATCGCTGGTGCAGGCCGAGTTCTTCCACTTCCCCTACCACCAGGACTGCGGGGTGCGCTTGCTCGACACCATGGAATCGCACGGTGGGTTGCAGTGTACTGCGTGTATGATCCCGTATGGCTGAGCCCCACGGGACCGCTTATTGTGTGTGTGTGTGTGTTAAATTCAAAGCAGTGCATCTTTGAGCGCAGTGGTTACAGTTGTTAAGAAAAGAACGAGAAACAGAAAGGCTGACGTCGCTGTTCGTAATCTGTTCGTCGCTTGAAGCTCCGTGAGGTCCGAACAGCAAGCCCAAAACGATGGCTTCCCCTCCACGTCAGGAGTGGGTAGTACTGCAGTTACTCAATTGCACCAGTTTTTAAGATTAGAAATTTTACTGTGTGGTCTGCGCTTTACGGCGGCTAGTGGTTTATGGCTTTTTGCGGATACTTCCAAATTGTGTGTGTGCTGCAGTTAGTGCATGCTGTGTATAAGATTGATGGGTTTGAATGCAAGACCTCATGCATATGTGGCCTGCTCTGACGCTTCTTCTTAGTGACTGTATTATTAGTCCATTGTGCGTGCAGGTGGTGCGGGCAGGGTAATATTGTTTTCCTCCCTGGCCTTCGAAATATGCGTCCTTATTGCTTGTAACAGAGCTAAGTTTCGTGGTCGTGCACCGTTGGACTGTGTGCCGTGCAGTGTGCAGAAGTATTCGAACAAAATGTGACTGTTCAACTGCTCTACTCCACTGTTTTAGAAGCTGCAAATTGGTGCATAGCAATGTGCACCATTGCCTGGGAGGCTTTGTTTGTCATATGACCTGCAGATGGATGTGGCAAAGCACATTCCTGAACTTCTTGAGTGGTTGCTTAGCTGACAAGATGGGTTAAACGCCAGGTCCAAGGCACAAATTTTTGAGTTCAGCTCTTAGTCACCCGTTCCGGCATTCTACGTTGCAGTCGGTGTTGGAGTTGTCAGCGTGACACACTACCTGTCAGGTGGAGTGTTACAGCGTGTAACAGGTGGCATTCTGTCAGGCAGTAGCAGAGTGAAACGCCACCTGCTATGGCGAGAGCAGACGAATGGCCAACCGTAAGGTGGCTGCCATGGTTGGAAAGATCTCGGAGGGTGGCGAGTAGTGTAACACGCCACCTGCCAGCGGTGACAGGTGGCATGTGAAGTGCTGCGCTCAAATTTCGCATTCAAATTTGGCAAAATTCGTGAGCGTGGGAATGTGCGGTCAATTCATAAATTTTTGAGCCTTTCATGTTATTTTTACACATATTCAGATTTTTCTCAATAGCAAAACATAATGTTTGTCTAGAAGGGTTATTTAATGGTCGCGGGTGCTTGTTCAACTGATTTGCTTAAGCTATATGTGCAACATGATCAAGATACCGTGCCATGCATTTTTGTGTCAAGAAAGGAATTAGCTACCAGTAGCGGCACGAGGACTTTTTTTTTTGTTTCTATCTTTTATAAACAGATATGAGCCCTGGAGCTTGGCTAAGCAGTTTAATAGTGCACAGTATGGCATATTCTGCATTGTACAACTGACATAAAGCGTGCTTAAGCATCCCTACAATGCCTAGATTTTGAAAATTGTTTTTGAGGTTTGTCATGTCTCATTATGTCATTGATTCATTTTTTTTTTTGAGTGAGTGCTTTATATCGACACCTTTCTTTTGTCCTAATATTTGGACAGGTATAGTTTATTTTTTTTGGTGCATTTTGTAAAAATGATAAGAGTTCCTCTTGCACCCCTTATTACAATGCACTCGAGAAATGAAAATCTTAGACATTTAATTATGTACCTTGTATTAAAGCCATAACATCAGTAAATCAACTTTCTTTTTACTGATTTAAATGATAAGTACTGAAAGACATGCTTTCGGCTTCAGGTACAAATGTGCCATCAACCTCCATCACGTCTTGTGTTGTGAACAGGGTCTTGTCGCAAGCCTCTCCACAGGCTTTTGCTGCTTTAAGTCATGAGCATCAACATCAGTGTAGTGAAGCGGGGAAAAGGCCTCTCGTTGGGATCTCTACTTATCCTTGACCTTCTCTGGCTGCAGTCATGCTACTCCAACAAAATTACAAAGCTCATCTCTTGACTTTATCCACTGGTGCACGCAAGCAAACTTTTCCTAATCTTGGTGTCTGCTGTGACTCTCTTATAAAGTCCCCTTTGCAAAACTCTCTAAGTCAGCTGCTCTCTTTTACCTTGGGAATGTGGACTGTCCTGCGGGAAGAAGTTGGGTGCGGTGCTAAAGACTTCTATTCCATCCCTTATGCTATGCACACACCCACAAGTAGTACTGTGACTCAGTTGCGTTTCACCCTTCCTTTGTGACTGCAGCCAGAGGGTGAGCTGTACCTGCAAAGCAGTGGCCTGGGATCTTAATCCCTTTATTCCAACAGCAACAAAGGGCAGAGGCAGGCAGGAAAGGGGTGTGGCATTAATCTGACAGTAGATGGCTATAGCGCTGCACCCTATTTCCAGCTCAAAAACCACTTTGGCGGCCTTGGTAAAGGTGTTTGCGCTGTGCAGAGAAACTGACTTCCAGAGTTTTACAAAGGGTTCATACACCATTGCTTACTCACTGTCATGAGCTTGTGTTTATTCTCCAGTTCACACAGGTCTCCTTCTGTTTGCTTATGCTGCACCCATCAATTTCCCAAGCTGAATTAAAGGGCACTGCTAGAAAGGAAAAGAATGGATAGGAAAATTATAGCAGTATGCTTGAGCACAAGAAAGGGAGCCATGTGGTTCAGGGAACAAACTAGCACTGATGAGTTGTAGTGAAATTAAGTGGAAAAAGTGACCTTATATAATGGGCACAACAGATAACCCAAGTCATTTTGCTTGGCATACTTTATGCCTGGGAGGGCGGCTGAACGCAAGGTGGAGTGATTAAATTAGGGGAAGTTAATTCGGATAGGGTGGCCATGGTGGGCATAACACAGAGCTATTGGGAAATCACTGGGACAGGCCCCATGTCTTGCAGTGGATGTAATCATCCCGTGGATGATGAAGACAATCAGTTTCCATTCTGTTGGTTGCTGTGGTGATGCTAGAGTGGTTTTTATCTTTTTGGAAAGCAAGCCATTTGAAGCCTTTTGAATTAGCATCTATTCCTTGCTTTGCTGGAAAGCGAGCAAGTGCAGAAAGTCTATATTAGAGAAGGTGCTGTAGTTCACGACTGTGTTGGGTCCTCTGTACAGCTCTCTCTTGGCATGTCATGTATTCACCATATACCTGTGATGCAGGGGTGATTCCGGATCGTGAGCTGCGTCAGATGGTGCTGGACACTTTTGGCTTCTACAGCGAGGTGTTCAAGAAGTTTGCGCGCATGATGTACTGGATGCCCAAGTTCAAACACATGAGCCCCTTCCCACTGCCCAAGCCCGTGCCCAGGGACGCCTTCGAGCTGGCCCAGCTGGCCGTCAAGCGCATGTGTGTCGACATCCAGACCACCGTGTCCGTACACCAGGTGAATATCTGTCCCCTGTGTGCCAAGGAGCAGCTTGAAACTGTTGACAAAACTCTTACTGGACACTTACTGTGGGAAGAGAGGGGACAAATCTGCATTTATTCCAAGAAAGCGCATGCCATGCCTTCCTGCCTGTGGCTCTGGCCATTGCACAAGTAACCTCCTACCATATGCTGCCTTTTTCTTTCCCCTGTCTCACCCTTTGTCTGTTATTCATTGCACTAATATGCAGTAACAGCTCATGAATTCGAACTAAAGGGACCAGAAAAAATGTTAAAATTGTCGAATAATTGACTGATCTCCCCCAAAAATTGTCAGGAATCGCTTACATTATGGTAAATTTATTCGGTGAAAGATTGGGCCACTAGTGGTTGGCTGATCTTGTGACGAAAATAGCTTGGCGATGACCGTTATGCACATTTCCATGAATGCTTTATCGCATGCATACTGTTGGGAGCATCGAAGCAGAACTGCTCCATGATTATAAGGGCCTCTCGCATTCCTCACAGTGTGATGCGGTCGAGCTGGACTGCTATCGCATCACACCCATAGTAAGCGGCACTGTTGCGTGTGAGGAGGCTTCACCACACAAAGAGCAGGCGGCATGGAGCCATGCAGACGGAAGCGAAGGAAACCGCTTGGCGGCGCCGAAGCAAAGAAAAAAATTGGCGGTGGTTTAGCTCTGGTTAAACCTGGAGTGACGTGATAGCTACAGCTGGCCGAGTGGAACTTGGTCACGTGACCAACCACGTGATGAACCATGTGATCAGCCACGGCGCTGCGCCGCCGCACCACGTGACCAACCACATGACAGCGTGGCGGTGCCGCCACGCTGAAGGCTCGAAATGCTACTGTAATGTAGCTATCACTACAAAAAGAAAGGGAAGGAAAACGTCAGGGACATGCCAATCAGTGTCTGGAACGTTGCTTAGCAGGGTTATGTTGGCTATCTTATACTGGCTAGTTGAGCCTACATTGCCGTGGGCTATCGCAAGGCTAAGAAAAGTGATACCAAAGCTAAGCTCAGCTGAGCTTGGGTCATTCGTTCATCATCACACCTGCCGTTGCATGCACAGAAGAGGTGTGCGACCAACTTTGCAGCAAAAAATTCAGGTTTTGTATAGGACTATTTTGGCAATCTCTTGCTATGCTGGTCATTTCTGGATGTGGCCTCTCTTCAGGCCACATCATAAATTAACTGATGTGGGACAGACCGATAGCGTACAGTTTAGCAATTTAGTTTTTCTTTGTAGTCATTTGGCTGCACTTTGGTGGATGCTAATGAGTAATTACTCCCTTATTAGACTTAAATTGACATTGGTCGAGATTGAGCTTGGTCGAGATTGAGCCATTAGTTTAAATTATCCGAATTTCCCAAATAATTGGAGTCAGATTAATGAATTTTACTGCTTGCAAACCATGGCTTTTATTCATTATTTGTGGAAAAATAAAGAATTTAATTGAATTATAGTGGTCAGTAAAGGAATTTGGGACAACTTCATTACAGAACATGTGGGACACTTGACTTCGTAACTAATAACCGTTTGAAAGTCGGAGTTTGTAATGGGGGTCTTTGTTGTGTCACTTTTATTGTTTGATTTATTTCAGGATGGTAGTTGCAATGTATGTAAGTTCCTCCGTTGTATGAAAGCACTGACTAGAACTTCTTCAACAGATGCAGCTCATTTGGTGCAATGTATTGTATGGTACAGTAACAGCAGTTTTTTAGGGTGGAGAACAGTGGTCACACCTATGTCGAAATTATATGCTAGGTATTTAGTTACAGGAGATGTGTTTGGTTGTCAAAGAATGAAGGGTAGGGCTGCAACTTGAACTGTTAGGTGTATTTACTGCAGTAGCTTTGTGATGGCTACATCTGTGCCCGAGAAGGAGTTTGTCATATTTCCAAAGTACAGACCTGCATATTTTGCTGTGCGAAAGCTCAAGTACCACGAATGGCAGCATCCTACATTTTGTTTTCCCCCTTAAACGAGCTCTTAAAGGGGCTCTCAATAAAGGCCTAGTATTCTTGGAATGCTAGGACGGCTGTTTCACGAATATGCTCCAGCGTCTTCACGGCTTTTCCTCTCCTGTCGTCACTTTTTACTCACTCAAAGGTTGGCACTCCTCCTCCGTCACGGCCCCACCGTGGGTATTCCCCGGGAGGCGGAGCTTCCTGACTCTCCGGAGTGACACTGCTGACTGACTGCGGCCATGGTAGCTGCGTAATGCTTAAACAAATCTAATACCCCTGTCACACGGGCACTTGTAAGGCCTTAGAAATTAAGGTCCTTTGCCCCAAAGGCGCGTGACGCGCATCTACACGGCAAAGTGTCGAGACCTTTGCGATAAAGTTCCGTAGCAATAAAGGCGGCCGTCAGCGGCCTTAAAGTTGCTTAAAGGAGCAACCCAGACGGCAGCGCCAGCTAGCGAGCTCAAAGAATAAAAAATTGACGCAATTTTTAGTTTTGAAACCGTAAAAAATATCTAATTTATCTTATTCAATGGTTAATTTTGCGTTACAGTGCACTGAACCGTAGAGGAGGCTATGACTAAAGACATCCACACTGCTAAAAAAGGACTTGAACGCTTTTCAGCAGCCGCATCGACACACACGTGCTTGCGCATCTCGCTTTGCTGTTTTTTCTTCGTTTGCTCTTTGTTGAGTGCGTGTTTTGAGTTTTCTTGTGTGCACAAAGACACAAGCAACAAAGCACGCTTCTCGAACACAGCGAGGAGCCGAACGGAAAAGTGCGCCTACCGTGGTCGAACCAAGAACGATGAAAAAAAAAAAAACTTTGTTTCAAAATATCTGTTTCTCACCGTCAGAACGCTCGTTTATTATCGTGATAGCTACTTTTTCCAACATAAACGAATGCACTCTTAGCTGAAGTGCTACCGTCTGCTTTAATTTCATAATGTTACTAGTGCCACTTCACACACAGTGGTGACTTTTGGCATTCACGGAGGCCGCGTTCTAGCTCCTTTGGATTTTCCGTGTAGCAGCGTCGCTGCTCCTTTTCGGTTTTCCTCCTTTAGTGCAATAAGACAACTTTACGGCAAAGGCCGAGAAGAAGTCCCGTGTGACAGGGGTATAATACCACTGTCAGTCAGGGGCACATTTTTCTTATTTCTTTTTTTATTCCCAATATAATCTATGTGCCTATGTCATGCAGCCAATTTCAATGGCCATCAGTTTTGGTGTCTTGCACTAAGCTTGTGTGGCACCCCATCGCTGCCTTTGATTTTGCGCAGATAACAGAAGTATTTTTATCAATCTAAACTGAATGTTGGAATACAGATTCTTGGAGTCATAGGATGTTTTTAGTTATTATCAAAGGCCATTTGTGTTGTCCTGAAATACACTGCCTTCTGTATAATTTGCTGTCGCAGTTTTGTAACACTCTGGCAGCACTGATACCTCTGCTGTTTTCATCTTCGGCTGTGGAGAGTATGAAATTAATGAGCTTTAAACCTGACCGATACAGTTTTTAAATTATTCTGCAGAGTAATATTTTACAGCTTGCATTAAACTTTAAGAGAATAATGTTTGTTCATTCTTTTGTACCGTGAACATATCTGAGCACTGCACGATCTCGGGCTTACCCAAAGGCACAGCAATTCTTTGCCGTGCCTAGGCCGGGCCCGGACTTTGGGTTGCAAGCCCAGGCCAGGCTCGGGCCTGTATTCTGACGGCCCAGGTCTGAGCTCGGGCTTGTGCAGTGAACGGGTACTTTCACTGAACGCCCGATTCTTATGTTCTCACGGGGTACACGAACAGCAGGCCAAGACAGTTGAGCCTGTTTTCAACTATGCCCAGAGTGCGAACTTATTAATCTTTGGTAATATGTCATCTGGCATGTTTAGCGTTAAAAAAAAATTAAAACAATGCAGAAAAAACAAAATACAGTCGAACCGTGCTATAGTAAACTCGGATATAGTAAAGTGAAACTGCGGTCCCAGTTCAACTCCCATAGACTAATTTTTTTTTTTTCGGTTATAGTGAAGATTTTTTTTTTTTCAAAGAAACGGCTATAGTAAAGAGCGTCTGGCCGCACCGATGTTCTTCCCGCGGAATGATGACAACGCTGCTTGCGCGAGGTCAACATTCGGAGACAAATGGATACCGAACACGATAAAACGGTCCCCCCCCCCCCCCCCCCTTTTTTTTTTAGAGAGAGAGCTTCACCACCAAGCTCAGAAGCTGTGGGGAGAAGCCAACTTCTTGAACTCTTTGGGGCTGTGAAGCAAAGCGTGCTGCGCGCACAAAAAAAAAATAAAATCAAAGCTGGCTGTGAACGCAGAAAGAAGGCGGTGCGGGTCGCTGAGAAAGGAAAGACAGTAAAAATGCAGCGAAGAGTAGAAAAGGGCGAAGATTCGCAGCACGGTAGTGCGAAGCACAGGGAAGCGGCGGCAAGAGAGGGAGGCCACACTGCGTCAGTGGAACCGGCGTGCCTCGTCTGTGTCGCGCAGGTTTCTTAATTATAGCCTCTCAAACGACGCTGTGGCTGCGGTAAATGACGCCGTGTTCACGCACAACTTTGGTTTTCTCATGCAATCAAACTCACATTCTATTCGTAACTGCATTGTATTAGTGAAATTGCGGTACTTCCACAAGACATGAACAAAACCAAGAACGCGATAACATGAGATGTGATAACTGAAAATAAGTAATTACCACATAAACGAATGATTTAAGCAGGATGTAAGGTATTTGTGAGTGTTTCTTTTATAAGCCAACTCTGTGTTTAGTAAAAAGCCAATTAATTACCAGGGAGCATCCTCAGAAGCACCAACCACTGATATAGTGATGACCCTGATATAGTAAAGATTCTTGCTCGTCCGAGTCAGTGTACTATAGAGGAGTTCTACTGTAATTCAGGCAAAAGAGCCCATGTACCATTCTGTATTCCTTAAGCTCATTTTCACTCTTTGCTAACGTCTCAGGTTCTGAAGCACTGCAAGTCTTATCAACACAGCTCTTTTGCTTGCCAGCTTCTTACGTTTGCAAAATTGTTATGCATGAAGCAAACGTACAGCATCCGTACACAAAATGAAGAAACATTTTGCTTTAATCATTCCAACATAGCTTGAGCTTAATAGCAGCTGTAGCTGTGAGGCTGTAGGAGCTGTTTTCGTGCTAGACTTCAAGATCTGAGTGCATCCTGCTTACTTTCTCCCCAGCGTGCACCTTGGCTTTGTAATGTTCCACGCTCAATACTAACAAATCTCGTATTTCCTGATAACCATAGTATTATTTCTTCTGTTTCGTGGTACTTCCCCTGGTTTTTCAGAGCATAAGGGAGGCTGTGCGTGCGGGCGAATAAATACTTAGCTCATAGCACTCGTGTAGTGTAGTATCTCTCCTTTTGGTCTATGTGTTAATGCCAAGCACTTTTCGTAATGTATGGCACAATATTTATCAGACATATATTTTGTCTGTCAAGCCCTGCCTTGTCTTCAATTTTTTGTGCCCTTTAATTCTACAAAGGCTTTCTGAATTAATTGTCTAATAAAGCGTTAACACTCAGTTTTACCAAAGTTTGGGGCCTGCAGAAGTGGTCATCTTCATTGCGTAATATATCAGAGCCCAGTTCATATTCCTGCGCTTCGTTTTTCCTGGATGTTAAGAGACTTCGTGTCGGTGGGAGAAGCAGCTGTTTGAACAGACACAAGGGGACACCTCGCGGCCTTTTGGTTTTGCATGACTTCTTATGTGTCAGTGATAAACCGATTGTAGTGTTACAGGCTGTTTGACATATTCTTGCGAAAATTAAATCCCAAACTAAGAGGCAGAAAACGGGTTTCAGCTGATTATTTGCAGGAAATTGGCATGTGTGACAATCAAAACGTTGTACTTTCTTCTGGGCGAGAAAAGAAGTTACCAACTCAACCAGAACCAGAAACTAGAGATTTTGAGACCTATATTCTAACAACGACGCACTCTTTTTCAATGAAATTCATAGTAACAACAGCATTTCCGCTTCTGTAGCACGCTAATAGCTTTTGTGTTATTTCGGATTAAGCCGGGCCCGGGCATTTATTAGATAAACTGAGCCGGGCTTAGGCAGGTAACATGCGGGCATGCAGTGTTCTAATGTATCATGTGCAAAAGTGCGCATTGGCTCTGCTCGAAGCAACGCTAGCAGCCTTGTACCATGCACGAAGGCCCTCGAAATATGAATAGAGTTCCGTGCTGCTCTGTAGACTCGATGGCCATTGAAACTGCCTGTGTAGCAGCGGTCAATAGCCTTTGAGTCGGTGGACTATCGGTTTAAAGGCCTTCAAAATGCCCACGTGACAGAGGTATAGCCAACAGCCAGCTGTGAACAGAACTACGCAGCAGTGTGCGACGTTGGAGGGCACGAGCATGAAAAACTCGCGGGAAAGAACTCCCTAAGATTAACGTGTGATTTTTGGATTCTCTGCCATGTGTAGAAATTTATAATTTGGCCCAGGTGCTCATGATGAGAAAATGTAGTGATTGAGGGAGTTTATGTACTCTCCTCAGGAGGTGTTTCAGAGCCCCATTAATATGTTTCTGTTCTGCCCCTCACTGAGACATTGAGAAGTAAGAGTGACATGCAGCGGAGTGGTACACAGCTGGCATGCATATTCACTCTGGTTCCATCCGTGCCCACAAAGTAGTTCACCACAGGTGCAAATTATAATCACAGTTAAATAACTGAATGCCTGACTACATTGTTGGTCATTTGCAATGCCAGTCACTATGCTACTCCATGCGTTTGTCAAAACTCTCACCGACACTTCGACAAGTACAAGTGATACACGGCAAAGTGATCATGCTTTTTCAGGCGCACTGCTTGTGTAGTCCCTGCAACGTTGCACCCTAAGTGCAAAATGGAGTATAACATAGTGAGAGTCAATTTGTTTTGTCTAAGAAAATTAATTAGACTAAGCAACCTGCCATCAATCCCCAAGAAAAGTCAGGTATGTCACTGAATATTCTCTCAAATAATTATTAGTCACTTCAACACTGCCTCATGAGTTTACTTACATTTTCCTCAGTCTATGCAGCTTTTAAGTGTATTTCATTCAGATACACTCCTGGAAATAACTGTTTTGGGTATTCTTTTTTCCAAGAATTATGAATGGCTGCAATGAACTAAATGAACGCACCGTTCACTGCCATCATTCAAAGCATGCATAGGGTGATGTTTACTTGTTTTTTTTTGTACCTGCAGCCTTGTTTTGTTTTCTTTATGCCCTGTAGCATTTTGAAATTTTTATAGCCATCCCTGGACAGTGTTCTGTAAGGAATGGCTGGATGGATGTTGGATACTTTTCTGACATTTCCACTTTTCAGAAGTACTTATGTGCATTTGTTGATATTTTATTTGCTTCTCACCTGGCGTACGTTGCCAGTTGAGTTCGTCGCCACAGGGGGTTGCAAACTAAGACAAATTATATTCTCCTTGACTGTGGTGATACTGTTGAGTACAACGGTGAAAGCAACTTTGCATTACAGGAAGAAAAGTGAGGATTACAGCAGTCCATGCTCAAGATGCAAAGTGTCCACAATAGAAATATAGCATCCACAAAACTTGCATATATCGCTTTCTTAGAGTCCGTAAATGTTTTTATTAGTCTCCTTCATCAATTTTTTTTCAAAACATCTTTTTTGGATCCAAATATTGTCTGCACTTGGTCTGGGCCAAATGGTTTAATAGTGCGGCGGGGACGGCTGGAGACGCAAAGAGAGGAGTCAACGAAGAAAAGACACAGAGAGGGAACATGTGGGTAGAAGCACATTCCTTCGCGGTCGGTCTGCGGTAGCAACACGGCTGCGCGTGTTCTCCTCCACCTCGATTGCAGTGCCCCCACCCTCCCCACCCTACGCGTAGCAGCTTTGTGCGAGCTGCGGCAGAGGTGGTGTCGGCTGCTGCGGCAGTCGCGCTATCAGTGCGATCGCGAAATATTTCGCTGTATTTATGACTTTGATTAACGCGTTTTTCTGTAAACATTTCCAAGGTGATTTCACCTACATTAATTTCTTATTTTGGTTTCCGTTCTGTTGTGTCCTTTCAATTTTTCTCACGAAAGCTGCTGTAACAAAAACCTGGACGTAACAAAAAATCTTGGACTTTTTTCAGTTTTGTTATACCAGGTTTAACTGTGATAGGCGGCAGTTGGCAATCGCAGTCTGTGACCAGTCAGGTTTTGTATTACTGCACTAAGCACTTACAGCAGCAGATGAAATCAACATTTTAATGTTTTACTCTGCAAAACTAAGCATCAAAAGTCCTGTGGTTTATAATTTTGTCTTGTGATTACCCTTTTGTTAATTTGGTAACTAGGCACTATTTCCTTGTCATGAAAGAATAGTGTGTGGCAGTCATGAATGTGGGCGGAGCTTCCCTGCAGATTCAAATTGTATTCGACAACAGCGATGACAGCATCTGGGCTGATGTGGGCGAATTGTTGGCTTTGAGAGATACCCTGAAATTTGAAAGGAATGGCGGTGCTTGATTATAGCGGGAGCAATTGCTCAGAGGTTGCCGTAGAAAAATTCCAGCATTTATGGAGTTCCTCATCCTGACATCTCGATTAGCCTTCACATGTTCAGGAAAGGGGTAGCCCGGTATGACAGTTTTCAGAGGTACTGAGGGCTTTGAATATTTTGAAGGTATTGTGTCTAACGAAACAGTCTGTTTGGTGACTGCAGACAAAGGAAGAGGTGCCGGATGCAGTGGACGACACATGGATCGTCAGTGGCCAGTCACCACAGCAGCAGGAGCTCATCAGGGAGCATCCGCCGAACAAGCCAATCCGGATCGAGGGTCCATTCTCGATATACCTTCGTAGCAGCTCCATCTCCTACTTTGTGTTGCGAGCAGAGCCTGTGCCCATCCGAGTCATCGAGGTTGACTCAGATGGTGAGTTGCTCATTCAGAAGGCTTCTATAAAAAAGGTGGTGTAGGGTGACCCCGGCAGCCACCCTAGAGAAGCAACCTGGATGGGCTACCTAGATCATGTGACCTCATGGCGACATCACAACCTACCCACGTTGTGAGCAAACTAACCACCCTGGCAGATGGCAGCTAAATTGATGGTTAATCGCGAGAGGTTGCTCGGGAAGGGCATCTTGGGTCGCATACGACCCACTGGTGACAGCACCTGCCATTGCGGTGCAGTGGCGCATTCCTTAACCAGTGTGCCATTGAGCAAGGAGTGGTATGAAGACTCCCAGGGACATAAGAATGTAAAGTTCAGAATGACCAATTCTGCACGTATGGGCGATAAAGGGGCTCTGAAACACCTTCCAAGGGAAGCGCATCAACTCTCTTAATCACTGCATTGTGTTGTCATGAAAACCTGAGCCAAATAATACACTTCTACACGCAGCAGAGGACTCACAATCACGTGCGAAAGTTGACAAGCCCTTCCCGGCGACTTTTTCATGCTCGCATCCTCCTCCGTTGCTCGCATCTACATATACATGTTGAGAGGTGGCTACTGGTTAGATTCTTTCAGATGCCAGGCAGCTACCAAGGCTGCGGCCGATAAGCTGTGTAGCTCCAGCGGGCCAGGAAGCTTTCCCCCGAAGGTGGGGCCGGCGGAGGAGCGCCGACCTTCCAGTGTGCAAAAAGTGGCGAGAGGAGAGGGAAAGGCACGAAGCCGCTGAAATTAAAATTTTGACTGCAGGTAACTCAGCTTCTACAAACCGCGTTAGAAAATTTCTTGCTGCACAGTATTCGTGAAGAGGCGTGCTTTAGCATCCCAGCCATACTGCAGCTTTATTAGAGCCCCTTTCAGAGCCCCTTTAACTTTTTGTTGATATTGTGTCAGGTGCTTAAGGCGGAGCTTAAGTGTCTCCTCCAATTTTTCACCTGTATGAACACCTACCCTGCCTTCATATTTCCATTTAGCAACACTGGGCATGTATTAAAACCTGTTATTTTTACACCTTTACCTCATGAATCAAGGTTGTTTCTGGCTACTAAATGTTTATTTTTTTTTTCTTCTGGCTTTATTTGTAAACTTGAGCTGAGTTCTTCTCTGATTGTAGCATTTGCCTATGAACACTTTTCCCATATTCAGCAGGGAAAGGACATGGGCTAGTATGTGGCTCATTTTTTAAGGAGAAACATGACACTGGTTGTGAAGAAACGAAACAAAGGCAGTCACGAGGGAATGACGAGACAGATGAAGCCTGTTCTCCCAGCAGATTCCAATACAAGGGAACCAGCTCCATTTTATATGGAAACTTAGGCATAATGATTTCTTGTTAGGCACAGATAGGCAACGTTTTATCACAAAAGTAAAACACTAACAAAACAGTCATGACAACTGATGTGAGAAAGCAATAGGATTTGGATTTATCTTCGATGGTTACTTTGTGATTTTTCCTCTAATGAGTGGTTTTACTCTAAACTGAGACTTCAGATATACGACAGAATTTCTGTGGAGGGTGGAGATGGGTTGGGGAGGTGGGTCAAAGGTGGCAGGTGGTGGGTTTGCAGCCTTCTCACTGGGGGGGTGAGGTGACTGGTGGACGGTGCTTCTGGAGAGCAGCTTGCTTTCCTACTGCTTCTTTGAATTTGTTTTTGTCTTTGCCTTCTCGATCCATCCGCTGCTGCATGGGTGTCCAGCAGGTGGAGGCTTTGGAGAGGGGAGGTTGGTTGGTGGCAGGTGACACTGCTGGAGGGTGGAGTTGGGGTGGGGGGTGGATGACACTTTCGGAGGGCAGAGGCTTCACTTGCTGATGCTTCTTACAGGCACTTTCACCAGGTGCTGCAGGTGCTGCTATCACAGTAATACCCTTGTCACATGAGCAGCCTTAACCGCAGTTATACCTAACTGCAGTTACCAGACTTAACCACCGTTACCGTAAACTGAACTGCGGCGCTGCTACACGCTCTCAAATACAGCAGCAAAGACGATCACGTGGTCTTGACGTATTCGCACTTCTTCCTTAAGTTTACAAACTTGTAAACATAAAAAAATAAGAGCATTCGGCTGGAGATGTAACATAAATGTATCTATAAATAGTTTTCTTATGTCTGAAATATATCAAAGTGTTATTTTCCGACTTTAGCGAGAAACATAAAAGCAGTCTTTAAACAGTGGTAGTTGTTGGCTTCGTAGTCATATTTTTAGCCGCAAATAGCCCGAGATCCTAGAGCCGGAGTTAGTTGATTGTGTAGGCCCAACGGGTGGTTCGAGTCAACGGGCTGCACTTGCGATATTACCCTTGTGGTTCTGCGTCAATGGCACAGTGAGCGAAGTGCGCCTCGGCGAAAAGTACAGAGCGCGCTGGTGATTACCAAGTTGGTGAGACCGCACCTCTCAGCGGGCAGCTGCGTGGAAATCGATGACACAGCGTGGGCATGATGAGGACGATTTCATGGCTATGTTCACCATGCAGCAAGCGGCGCTTCATCAGTGTCGCATCCAGCAGTTGCGCTTACTGGAAGAAATCGATGCAGCATAAGAGGAGCGTGAACACGCTGAAAGAATGTGTCACCGCATCATGGCGATAGCGGCGCGGCGCATTGCTGGTACAGCTAGCTAAACGGCAGTTCATTTAGGTTCAAAAAGGGAAGTGTCTCGTGCCTTTCTGTATTGCATATATATTTATTGCATGATATGTTTGATGTATGGTTTATAATAATTTGCAACTGAACTAACTGTACCTAACTTGTGGTTGGGCTAGTTGGTGGGAAAACACTACATAATGCTCATGTTGTCCTCATTGTGTTACACTTTGTGTTGCAGCTACCACTGTTACATTTTCTGTACATAGAGGGTGACACATAATACACTGACGCTGTAGGCAAAATAGCAAAATAACATCTCAGTGCCCTGCTATGAAGTAGAGGTTTTGAAATCGCCATTTTGAGGGCCGTAGCTGCTAGCATGTCATTTGCCACAAAAGGTGGTCTCACAAACAATTTATTTGTTTTTCTGTTCGGATTGAAAATATGCCTGCGTAACTTCCACCAAACTTTTTTGCTTCGCATTGGATTCCCTCTGTAGCTGTATGAGCTCCTTTCTTAATTCAAGGCTGTGACTGGCAGCCTTGGCTGCACGTTCTTCGGCTTGCTGATGCAGCGCCGTCAGGTCGCTCAGTGCCGAATTGGAAGAGCGCTTCCTGCTCCTTCTCTTAACGCTGTTGCTACAACTTGGGCTGTTGGAATGGTTCGCCACTGAGGAAGAAGCTTCGTCTGCATTGGTTGCTTGGCTCTCCATTTGTGCAGGATCGCTTGCAGTCGGAAAGTCCATGTCGCTTGAATATGTGGCAACTTCACTTTCCTCTGGTTGGAAATCTACTACTGGCAGCTGTGCAGGACAAGAAAAAAACGCATGTAATTTTAAGAGAGGTCAGTGAGCAGAAGTGGACAGAAAATGCAACATCGACATGTGAAACAAAAACCCTTCACATAAAGGTTATCACATGAAACGTGACACGCAAGTAGTGTACAACACCTTGTACAAAATATGGCTATATTTAAATGAAATATATGGCAGTCATGCAGAAGTATAAGTGAATATAACCAGCTTAGCCTGCCTTGCCATCTTGCAGGCTGTGATGCGTTACACACAAGAAATCACAAAACAAAAAGAGAAGGTGCGTTTGAAGGCACAGTAGTGTTTCAACAACTTTCAGCGTAGGACATTACAAGATATCTGATAAGCATGCAGGCGTATGCACAAAAAGCTAGCTTGCAGCAAAAAATGCGCCCTGAACAGCTCTAGTGTCGTGGTGAAAACAGCTGATTACCTCCACACTTTCCTCAACAAGGCTTTTGTCATTGATTGGCAGTGATCCAAGGAAAGAATGAAGCTGCCAGTAGAATGGCCGTTCAATCCCTTTAGCACCTGTTGTGGTGCCACAACGCCTCAGTTTCCTGCAAAGAAAGTTTTGTTGAATGCATGAAATTCTGCACCATGAAAATATGAATACAGTAAAACCTCGTTAATTCGAAATCGCTTAATTCGAACTTCCGGTTAATTCGAACTGACGGCCGGGTCCCGGCAAAGCCCTGTGTATTTCAATGGGTCAAAACTCCCGATAATTCGAATATGCCGGTATCCACGTCGGTTAATTCGAACTAGGCGCTGATGACTGGCATTGCTCCTCGCATATAGAAGTCACCTCGTAGCAAATACAGTGCGCTGAAAATTTAAAAAAAATGCAGAATGATGAGAAAAAAAATAAGCCAGCACGCATGTCAGCACGCACGAGGTGAGACGTGAATTTCGTTGCCCGAACCAACCCTCCGGTGCATGCAGTAGCAAGTTTTTGCTGCCGGAGCGTCGAGGCATTGGCTTGTCTATTTTTGGCTGACGCGCGGTCACGCGGGTAGCCACCCTACCGCGGGCGCCGCCTATGCTCCGGCCACGGTGGCTCCGGCGCAAGCCGTTGCAGGTTTCCGCTGTGGCCGAGGCGGTCGTGACCATTGGAGACGCACGCGACCATGGAGGAAGGAAGTACTCGGGAGAGGCGGTTACATCACATTTTTTGGAAGCCGCGCTTTTTTTCTGATGGAAATAAACATTTCAATCAAGCGGGCCTCCTCTCCCCGTTCCCCCGCTTCCCTCTACTTGGGCGCCGTCCCAGCGCGCCTGCCCATGCAGCAGACGACGCCGCTGCGCCCAGCGTTTTATTGGCTGCGCCGTCGGCTAAACTCTTCCAGTAGCCCACGGAGGAAGGAAACCATAGGAGAGGCCCTCGCTATCCAAGCCGCATGACAAAAAACGTGCAGGAAGTCATGTGGTTTTGCAAGGCCTACTGGGATTTGTTGGCCGATGGCGCAGCCAATAGCAGCGTTGGGCGCAGCGGCGTCGTCTGCTTCACGCATCACCCATGTCGGCAGACCGGTCGAGTAGAGTTGGAAATTCGCATTTTTATTCAATCGTTGTGGTCCGCGGGAGGCACAAAGTTCCAGAGGCCTGTAGTCGGTGCTGGTCTTCATTGCTGTGCGCTTAGTTCATTCAGGATGCCGTCTTGACGAAAGCGGTTGTTTTGGAAGCCCGCGACAGCTTTCTCTGAAAAGGCTGGGCTTGGCGCTATTCTCTTTCGGCTTTGTGCGGTTGCGTCCCTCAATGCTGCTAGCCTTGTTCCAAGGAGAAATTGACAGTGCCGACGGCTCATAAAGCGATAGACGACGGTGACACGCTGGTTTATGGTTACAGCAGCGCGGGAAGAAAAAGTGCGAGTCGGCGCTTAATTGTTTTGTGTGTGAATACGTGTTCTGCGTGTTCCTTCATTTTTGTCTATTTTTCCCGCGCTCTTTTAACCACGAATAAATACAAACTCGTCCAGACCGTGTCCTTGTAAGCATACCCGTTGCGTCTGCATTCCCCTATGCATAACGGTCACAACTGGTGGCGACCGATATGCGTGGGCCGCGGTGTGCTCACCGAAGCGTGCAGTGCCAAGGAAGCCGCGCCGCATGCGATGGTATCCGTCAGCAAAGCGATACGCGAAGCAGTCTGAAGCGTACCATATGTTTACTGTACGCTGTGCGAGCGATATGTCAACTGCGTGCGTTTTCTCCGATATGGACCCAGTGGATCGACCGACCCGCGCTGCTGTCTCGATCGAGTGCTGTTGTGCGAGCGTAAGGACACTTAGCCGGGTTTAGGAGGCGCAGTGTTAGGTTTAAAACATTTGCGCTTAAGGGTGGTGAAGTGTAAGGCCATGCCTCTGTAAGATTGAGTGTACCTCGCAACTTACCGTTTACCGAGATGCGGAGTCGACCCTCGCGACCACCTCGCCGAGTTGCACTTTCTTGCATTCAGCTGATTAAACGGATTAATGAAGTCCAAAATATATATTTTATTGGACAATCAAAATATGAGCTTTAAAAAGGTTTGATACAGCATAACACTTATTACAAAACATAGCTTGCTACCTGAAGCAAGCAAAATCTGTTAACAAAAGTGATAACACATGGAAGGAGAACACACATAAAAAGGATTCAACAAAAAAGACCAGAAGAAGAAATGCACAACTGAATTAGATCACTTTGCAACCATGAACCATTCGAACAGAGAGAGTAAAACATATATAGGAAGGCAGTAAATGGGGGCTTTGAGACAGAAAAATATTTGTGGACCGATCTTGCCAAATTGTGTGAAAGCTTTCATTTCTCGGTAGTTGTTTCTGCATCACAAAGTTGATAAAATTTAAGCGATGCAAATGCAAAGTAATTGGAGCACTGCATGGAAGTGACTTGAAAAATTGGTAACAGTTGTCGCAGCTAGTGGAAAAAGTGAATCATTTTCCTCCCTTCTGCTTCATGTATTCCTTTCTGTAATATATGTAAAGAAAGAGAGCACCCTGCTGACACTGTTTCTATTGTTGCATTGTTGTATTTGACTCTTATCTGCCTAGCCTGAAACAGTATAGAAATAGCATAGTTTTCTGTCCAATTTTCTGTTCTGTTTGTTGTGTACTATGTGGTACTTGAGTGCACATGCTGTTTTATATTTGTCAAAACCACGAGCCAACCAACATAGTCTGCACATAAGTCGGGCATTTGAGCTGTGCAGAACTAAGGCATGATGACAGCTAAAGAATGTTTAATATAATGTACAAATTGCGGCTGGTAGAATGATAAGGTTGTCCTCTGTATGCATGAATGTACCAAGTTCATGTGTAAAAGTGTTTTCATCATTTAAGAACATGAATTTGTTGCAAAACTTATATGCTAGTGCTTACTCTGTTGCTGCGTGCAGTGGGATGATCACCCCCTTTTGACACTATTACTTTGAAAGGCCAAAATCACCTTCAGTTGTGTTGAATATCTAGAACTAAAATTGTAAGTATGGTACACTAATTACTCTCTTGATTATTCTGGCTTCTATAGTATGAAAAACATGCACTCCATATTTTTGACAAAATACGAGATACTTCAGTCACCCTGTACCCTAAAGGACAGTAGTGCAGGCACGCTGTAAAGAAAGCTCTGGGAGACTGCTAACTGCAGCCCCTATTCTTGAACATCAGTGACCAATAGTACACGTCCATCTGTGAATCTACAGCATATAGATTCATGAACAAGAACTAGCATTTGCGCTCTGGACATGTACTGATTTTACTTAACTGACTTCTTTTTTGAAATGTGCGTATTGTTCATTTACCACAAAAGACGAAAATCTGATTTTAGGAAGCAGGTAATTTCTGGCTGATTCAGTAGCAATCAAGCTAAATGAAAACCCTGATTACTCCTGAAAAAACTGACAGTGACTGCCATCAAGCATGAGCCTAAGTCGGTGGTGTACATGACGCATTCACATTAAAAAGCTATTCTTTTCAATACTCAGTATGACAGGTTGTAATGTACTCTAAGCTGTGAGCGGCCGTTTGAATAGAATTTTATTCTGACAAAGTCAGACATGAAAGTCTGTTACATGTAAGATTCTTATTCAGCTCATATTGCGGCAGCAAGCTGCAGTGTCAACATGAAGCATGGGACCCCTATGGGCTGGTTGCATTCATACTCTACGGTAAATTAAGACATGTGCTGACGAAAACCAAGTCTGATTTTTCAATTCTCACTGTCGCATCAGTCACTCCCCTTGAATTGAGTTATTTTTTTAAACATCTGCCGGACCTGAGCAGTGTGCAGGCTCTCGGTTGCCTGCTTTCCAACATGAAACAAGCGCATGTTGATGTAATTTTCTGCAACACTTCTGACAAGGTGTATGTAATGATTGTCGAGTGGAGAGTTGTCGAACATGTGCTCATGAAGTTCATTGAAGAGCTCTCTACCGTGGAATGCGTAAAGAACCTCGTGGAGAAGATCAGTGAGTAGTGTTCTTGATGCCAATTTGTTCAGGCGCACTGTCGTCCTGATCACCGCCTCCGATTTTTGACAGATCTTCAGTACACTTTCTGATGGGTATTTCAGCCCTCCTCTGCTTTTCCTCTTAATTAGTGAGTAAATGTTTCCTCGTTCTGTGGTGAGTAGTGCACTTGTGCAGTGCTCACAAGTCAGCTTTGCAGCCAATTTATGAGCTACATAACCTGCCATGTAAGCCACAATTCGGCCTCCACATTCACTGATGTAGCCTGGAGCTATGATGTAGTCATGGTCTGCAGCTGTTACCCGAGACTGCTGAACAGCATCACTGTCTAGAAGTTGCCTCCTTGGTGCAGATATATTCAAGACCTGAGAAGAAATAACTGTTGCACTGCTGCATGACAATATGGAGATGCTGTCCAGGCTCAGACAGTTGCCTGTTGATACATCAGCCAGTTAACTTTGAACAATCACTTTTTTGAAGGCAGCACGAAACTGCTGTGTAGTAGGGTTGTCATTATGCCCGCCATGTGCTCGAATCAGGCCAAAAAACAGTTCCAAATGGTCCAAATCTTCTCGTCCTACTGTAATATCAAAGTGTTTCACCTCTGATGGAAATGCTCAGCATGCCATCACTCACAACGCACAGAAAATTCACTTGATCATCTTTTTCTCGCACATTGTACCATAGCAACAGATCATTTGCCCTGTCACATATTTTACCAGCACCTCACCTCGCATCAAGCCGGTAATGCCTACAAGGGTAACCCTGTTTTTGTCCAAATGGAAAAGTACAAAAATTCACCTGTAACCTTAATGATGAAAGAATGCAATGAATAACCTTCCAGGATTGCCATGATAACAGAGTCTTTGTTATTTCAGTCAGGATCACTTTCTTATATGGATTCCTCACACTTTCAGTAACAAAATTTGATTTCTCAGATGACTAATTTGCACCTGCTGTTTATTTTTTCTTTGTGAATTTTCGTAAGAATATTTACTTGGCAATGATGTTTCTCGACTTGCACCTGAGTGCCGTACCTACGCTGCTTTTTTTGTTTTTGAAACAATTTTGTTCCGCTTTGAGTCCCCCCCATCTCCCCCTATGTAATGCCCCTAGTGGACCCTTAGGGTACTTGAATAGATCAATAAATGAAGCTGTGACTCACCGATTCTCCTCTGGTAGATGGAGAGGTGTCCAAGAAGAAGATTCCATAATGTGCTCCTCAGCTTGATATGCAGGCCACTCACACACTTAAAAATTCATTGGTTTATTGATTCATCATTGCATACAATATACCATGCAGATCAGTTAGTAGATATTAGTAAAAATTGCCACGGCGAAATCAAGCTAAGTCCATTCACACAGTCTGGGTGCCTGCACATGCTGTGTTAAAGATTATGCTAATAATGCATGCTGTGGATGGGCCACTCACGCTATCAAATACGCTCTTGGCATATGCACAAGCATTTGACATTCATGGTGTTGAATTCTGCTTAAGAAATAGGCACATTTGACAGCTCCAATTACCATTGCTGGCCTCCTTCTTCGTGGCGTCCCAACAGAGGCTGGGGCGGTTGTCAAAGTCAGAAGTTCCTGCATAAGATAAACTGTTTAGTAATGCAGCCCACCTTAGAATGCCTGTTGCCCTGTTCTCCTCCGCCATGCATCAAGGCATAAGAAGGAAAGCAGGACATGAGGCTAATCACAAAATTACTCGGCATGCCCACTACTGGGCCACGCAACAGCTTCAGTGCATATGTACTCAATGCCTTTCGATGTCACTGCAAAAGAAAAACGCTCGCACATTGTTAAACTCATATCACCTAGCATGTTAAGGTAATGTTATATGTCTACACATTTTATTTTTATTATACACTCAAAGTGTTGCAGAAATAAAGCAGGGTTAATAGCACAACTGTGTAGAAGCGTGAATACATACAGCTTTAAAAATTATTGCATTAAATTTTGTGTCGTGCAATCTCCTTTTCTGAATGCCCACTGGAACTGTCGTTAAAGAGGTTGGCATGTACCCATATAAGAAGTATTTCATGAAAACTTATACAAGGAACTACTGAAAAAGAAGAAAACATGACAGTACAAACTTTTCATGTAGCACGCATGCCAGTTTGCACCGAATACTTTCTACATAGCTGTCAATGACCTTGTCCAAAATCAGTAAAACCAGTTTGGAATAACGTGAGAAAATTTTGTAGAAAAGATATCACTGACCTGGTGGAGTATGTCTTGCATAGCCAAATTTTTCTTGATACTGACAGATTATTTTTAGTGGAACTCTGACGAGATGACTATATTGATTTGTGTAACGAACATAAGCAATGAAGGCACATGAAAGAATATTGTGGCAGTTACTAATGTGCTTATGTGGTTCCACAAAAAGGTACCATCCTATATGAAGGATCTTTGCAGAACCTACTGCACTCTGCTACTGTCTCCGGTAAGCACGGGGCCTGACAAACAACTGCAGGTTCTACTGCACTTTACATTGCAGAATTGCAACGACATCCTACCTCATGCAGTGAATAAACCTGGATGGAAACCACACAGGACGATATGAAACTTACTGGTGTAAGTTGAAAGGCTTAAGATGGCCCTGGCTGAATGTCCAGCATTGTGGCCACATCCATAGATGTCTGTAAAAAAACTTTGTTCAGGAGAAATGTGTGTGTACCGAGGCATAACAAGCGTTCAGTTTTAAGCACCTAGTGAAAAGTGGAGAAGCATCACACTACTAGACCGTTTTGAGTTATGTCTGAAGGAATAAAGATATGACTGGTGTGCTGAGGTGGCTTGGTCAAAACTTCCTCTGAGCCTGCGCCAGGAAGCTTTCTTTTACATAAAAATTCACCCGTTTCGTGACTCGTGCTGCGAGATAAACTCAGACACTGTCAATCTTCTAGCAGTTGCTGTCACAAAATGGTATATCGTAACATACCTGTTGTGATGGGCCTGGTAAAGTTTCCTGGCTTTCAGTGACATCCATAGGTGCCTGTGAAAAAAAATTTTATTCTTGAGAAATATGCTTCTACCAAAGCATAAGATGTATTCAGTTCTAAGCAACTACTGAAAAATAGAAAAGCATCACACTGCTAGGCTGTGTTTTCAGTTCTGTCAAAAGGATTGTAAAAAAAGACTAATGTGTTGAGGCGATTCAGAGAAAACTTCCTCTGAGCCAGTGCCAGGATGCATTCTGTTCCAGAAATCTGTTTTTGGTCGCTCGTGCTGTGACATAAACGCAGACACTGTTGTTCTTCGAATTGATGCAGTCACAAAATGGCATATTGTAAAATACCTGTTGTGATGGGCCTGCCAAAGTCTTCTGGCTTTCAGCGACATCCATAGGTGCCTGTAAAAAAAAATTTATTCTGGAGGAATGTCATCATCGTCATCATCAGCCTGACTACGCCCACTGAAGGGTGAAGGCCTCTCCCATGTCTCCAATTAACCCTGTCCTTTGCCAGCTGCGGCCACCGCATTCCCGCAAACTCCTTAATCTCACCCGCCCACCTAACTTCCTGCCGCCCCCTGCTACGCTTGCCTTCTCTTGGAATCCACTCTGTTACCCTTAAAGACCAGCGGTTATCTTGCCTTTGCATTACGTGGCCTGCCCAAGCCCACTTCTTCCTCTTGATTTCAACTAGGATGTCATTAACCCACGTTTGTTCCCTCATCCACTCTGCCTACTTCTGGTTTCTTAACATTACACCTGTCATTTTCCTATCCATAGCTCACTGTGTTGTCCTTAACTTAAGCTGAACCCTCTTTATTAGCCTCCACATTTCTGCCCCATAGATGAGTACCGGTAAGACACAGCTGTCGTAGACTTTTCTCTTGAGGGATAATGGTAAACTGCCATTCATGATCTGGGAGAACCTGCCATATGCGCTCCACCCATTCTTATTCTTCTAGTTATTTCCCTTTCTTGATCTGTATTAGCGGTCACTACCTGCCCTAAGTAGGCATATTCTCTTACTACTTCCAGCACCTCGCTACCAGTTGCGAACTGCTGTTTCTACTTTGGTTTTCTGCATATTATTTTTTAGCCCCACCATTCTGCTCTGCCTGTCTAACTCATTGATCATGCTTTGCAGTTCTTGTCCTGAGTGGCTTAGCAAGGCAATGTCATCAGCGAATCGCAAATTACTCAGGTATTCTCCATTAACTCTTATCCCCAAATGTTCCCATTTCAGGCCGCGGAATACCTCCTGTAAACAGGCAGTGAATAGCATTGGCGAGATCGTGTCTCCCTGCCTGACACCCTTCCTTATTGGAATTTTATTGCTGACTATATGGAGGACTATGGTAGGCGTGCAATCGTTATAAATATCTTCCAATATTTTCACATAACACTCTTCCACACGCTGATTCTGCAGTGCCTACATGACAGTTGAGGTTTCCACTGAGTTAAATGCTTTCTCGTAATCAATGAAGGCCATATATAGGGGTCGGTTATAATCTGTGCATTCCTCTATCACTCACTGATAGCGTGAACATGATCTATTGTTGAGTATCTTTTACGAAAGCCTGCCTAATTATTTGGTTGATTAAAGCCTAAGGTTGTCCTGACTATTAGCGATTACCTTAGCAAATACTTAGTAGGCAATGAACAGTAAGCTGATCAGTCTGTAATTCTTCAAGTCCTTGACGTCTCCTTTATAAAGATAATGTTAGCATTCTTCCAAGCTCCTGGTACTCTCGAGGTCACAAGGCATTGCATATATAGGATGGCTAGTTCTACTAGCACAATCTCCCCTCCCTCCTTCAACAAATCTGCTGTTACCTGATCCTCACCAGCTGCTTTCCCGCTTTTCATTCCTACTAAGGCTTCCGTTACTTCCTCTTCTCTTACTGCTACGGGATGTCCCATTGCTGTGTGCTGCGGCTTCTCTCATTAACGTTCTGATTGCATTGGCTACTGCATAGATTTGTGTCTCTTTGGCTATTTGATATCTTATCCATATTGCTAATGATATTGCCCTCTTTGTCTGTTAACGCATACATCATGTACCAAGCATACAAGGTGTTCAGCTTTAAGCAGCTAGTGAAAGATGGAGGTGGAGCATCACACTTTAAGACTGTTTGTTTTGAGTGCTGTCTGAAGGGTTAAGAAATATGATGACTAGTGTGTCATGGGATTCGGATAAATCTTCTGGTGAGCCCGTGCCAGGAACCAGTGTTTGCAGCTCCTACTCCAACATATACACAGCCACTGTGATGCTTTGAATAGCTGTAGTAGTCACAAAACAGCGCTGTTTGAAAATACCTGTTGCAGTGGAGACGCTGGAGATGTGTGACTTTGTGTTAGTGCTTGCTGGGCGCCATGCTGAGCAGTGGCAGCAACAGCTGTGCCATCGCCTGGCTGCTGTGAAAGGGGTTCCTGCTGTAAATGAATAATGAGGTGCATCACATGCTCGCAGTGGAACGCCAGCCTTAGCTAAAAAGATGCATGTAATTCAACAGACAGATGTACCAATCTGAGACTGTCAATATGGAACACAGCCAGTGGGCGAGAGTGCACCCATTTCTAAAGAAAGCAAGAGCAGAGAAATGCATTGTTAGTACAGCAGGTCTACCATATTTTTGAGAAGGGAGAGTGGGGTGTCTCTCCTCAGGCTCACCCAGCTATACCCCATGAAGTGTGTATGGTATGTGTATGAGGAATTATATATGCAGAACTGCCGTATCTGTATAATAAGGGAGCTAATTATACTCATTGGCATCCACCCAAGCGCAGCTATGCGGCTAAAGGAAAGCTATAAATTGTTTCCACAGAAACTTCGCAAAAGAAAACGGGATTCCCCTAAACATTTGGCCAAGCTTTCTGCCTGTGTTTTGTCTTTTTTTCTTTGTCTCATGCTTCCCTTTTTCCTTATGTGTATGACATTTACCGTATTTACTCGCGTAATTTGCGCCCGCACATAGATTGTGCACCCCAAAAAGTTTCAAACCTTTAACCCGATAAAAAAAAAAAACTACTCGCACATTTTGCGCACTATGCTGAGCCAGACCACCAGCATGTACGCGGGTGCGAACTGTGCCGTTTACCCGGCTTGCTCGCGCTGGCGGTCGCTGTCCCGGACGAACAGTTGCGCGCGCGCCCAAATCCAAAACTCTACCGTACCGTTTGCTATACGGTTTGCCGCTAGTCAGTCGGGCCACACGCAAGGACCCCGTTTTATTGCCCGTTATCTCCTCCCACGGCTGACTTCGCGATTGAATCTTTGCGCGTTTATTGCTTTGAGCTAAGCACGTGCCGTCATGTCATGCCACCCCGCGGGGAGCTATAGCGTGGGGAAGGGGCGGGGGGGATGGGGGGGGGGGGGGGACGTGTCAACCTTGTTGCCATGGGGCGAGGGGTGCCAACCTTTTTTTTAGGACGTGTTCGGATAACTCGCTTGCGCGTAAATTGCGCACCCTCTTTTTGGAGCCCTAATTAAAGAAAAAACGTGCGCAAATCACGCGAGCAAATACGTACGGTGCTCTATGCCTTATGGAACTTCTTTGTGATTTCCTTTGTAAACGAACTATAGTTTTAAGGAATTACAGTGCTCTCTCAGTGACACTTCCCAGGTGCTATGGCTGAGATGACAACAAAAAATGCATCGCCTACTGCTAGGCGCAAACATTTGCACACTACAAGTAATAATTAAATAGAAATGATGCCCCAAGGAAAACTGTGGTGTGCTCGATGCTCTCTTTTTTTTATTTTCTTCTAATGATGGAGTGCGTAAGCTAATAAATAAATAAATTATCATGTACAGTAAGCAGAATTTCACCAGAGCCATATATAAACCGCAGCCAGTTTAGGAGTATAATGACACAATTACTTTTTATCAGTGCGGGAGTACTGCAGCCGCGCTACTCGATCATAACGTCTAGCTAAAGCCATTTATTCACAAATCGTTCTATTTCTTGCACGAACACCTAAAACATCATATTGAACGCATGCTTATGCAGTCAAGTTATAATAAAGCACCTTCTCAATAAGAGCATTTCTTTCCAATCTCTTGAGAATGTATAGAAGGTGGTTCCTCACCTGAAGGGGGACAGCATCCGCACGTATACGAACTACGAGCGGCGACATCCGATCGAAGTGCTCGGGCAGGAAATGTTTTGAACATACGCAGGTCCATTTTGCTGGCTCCCAGTCTCTTTGGCCTGGTCTAACGGCCTCAGTCCACTGCCTCCTTCGCTCTGGATCTTTCGGAAACCTGTTTGAAAGCAATACTATTCACTGCACTCGGACAAAGAGCCACCAATAAGGCCGGGGCGGTACGAATACCATGTTCACGCCGTGTCGTGCGTTATGTTCTGTGAGCATGCATTTTACTCATTACGCAGTCAATTAAATACGAAAACAAAATGCAGTATACTTACGTGTGGAAAGTGACGCCCGGTTCTTGTCCTGGCGTGCGCGACTGACACCCAGGAACGCAGCAGCTGGGCATCGCAGCGTCTTTGTTGTCAATGGGAGCAGAAGTCTCACTTTCCGCCGTGTCTGACAGCTGCCGACAGCCTGGCGCGGCGCGAAATCGTCTGCTCGCGCCGCTCGCGTTGATCTTCGCGGCGCTCGCATGCCATTGGCTGAGAAAACGGCCAAGTGTCATGGCGGAGCCCTCGCTTCCGGCTTCAAAAAATGTGACGTAGCAGCCTCTCCTCTTTTCCTTCTTTCCTCCATGCAGTAGCCCTTGCGAGAACGCATGACTTCCGGTACCCTTTTATTGTGCAGCTCGGGAAGCGAAGACTCTTTCCTTTCCTTCATCCTGCACACAGCACCCGGCCCCTCTTGCGCCTAGTCTTTGTTGCCGCGGTGTCTAGCGAAGTTTGTGTAGCGTGATATTCCTCGTTTGTTTGGTGTCTCGCTGGTGACGTCTCATCGACTGTGCCAATCATGGCAAACCGAGGAAAGTACTCCGCAAAGGATTTGAAGACGAAGGTGGAGATATTACAGGAGGTCGAACGTGGTCTCCTAACAACGACAGCGATCGCAGAGAAGTTTGCAGTCAAGAAAAGCACGCTGTCCGCATACCTCAAGAACAAGGACTCGATCTTCAATGCGTATCAAAAGGAGATGGAGCCCTCGCGGAAACGACTGAGAACATCGGCTCATCCAGAGATGGAGGATGCTGTAATGGCATGGATTAAGGACGTTCGCAGCAGGAACATTCTGCTAAAGTGGACCAATAATTGCCGCAAAGGCAGTGGACTTCGCCAGCCAGATGGGCATAAGTGACTTCAGCGCGTCGGAAGGCTGGTTGTCGCGTTTCAAGGCCCGTCACGGACTTACGTTTAAAAGCGTTTGTGGAGAGGCAGCCGCAGTCGATGAAGAAACGTGTCAAAATTGCATCTCAGGTCAACTAAAGGACTACCTTGCCGATTACTCGCTCAGCGATGTGTTCAATGCAGATGAAACCGCGCTTTATTTTAAGTTGCTGCCGAACAAGACTGTCAGTTACAAAGGCGACACGTGCTCAGGCGGGGAAGAGAAGCAAGGAAAGAGTGACGGTGTTGGTGTGCGCAAACGCGACTGGCACGGAACGGTGCCGCTTGCTAGTTATAGGCAAAGCAGCGAAGCCTTGCTGCTTTAAAGGGCTAAAAACTCTCCCTGTTGATTATACTTTCAACAGAAAGTCGTGGATGACGCGAGCAATTTTCACGGATTGGCTGCGTACACACGACAGGAAGTTCGCGGCACAGAACAGGAATGTTCTGTTGTTCGTCGACAACTGTTCAGCCCATTGCGACATCAGCGGACTGAAGGCGATCCGTCTGGCATTTCTGCCGAAAAACACTACGGCTGTGCTGCAGCCTATGGACCTTGGGGTTATTAAAAACTTCAAAACACTGTACAGGCACCACCTCCTAGAGCGGATTCTTGTGTGTATGGACAGCGGCAAATCGTACGACGTCAATCTCCTCGGAGCCTGCCACATGCTGGCAACATCGTGGAATGCTGTCAAGGCGGACACAGTCGTGAACTGTTATCGAAAGTGCGGCTTCATTGAAGGCCCAGAAGCCTGCAGCACGGCAGAGCTGGATGCTCAGTGTGATGACTCCGTCGCGCTGCACCCTGCCTACGCTGCTTTATCGGAGGGTGTTGACTTCCAGAGCTTCGTAGACGTTGACAGCGGCGTGGAGACATCGGGGCCGTTAAGCGATGCCGAGATTATTGAAGCGGCCTGCGGTGACCAGATGCCGCACAACTCGGGCGCGGCGAGCACAGCTGACAGCGACGACGAGTCCGACGAAGGCGACGATCCAATGCCACCCCCGAGTGCATGTGAAACAGCGTCAGCACTCATCTGGCTGCGCGCTACTTCTCCGCCGATGATAATTCGGACGCTGCGTTGGAGCTGTTGGGCAAGTTGCAGACGATGCTTGTCGAGTCATGGCAAAGAAAACGAAAACAAATGCGCATCACCGATTATTTTTCTCTTTGATATGCTTTGCCAATCTGCTGTTAATAAACATGTTTTTGAAGCATAGTGTCATATTTAATCATTAAGCTTGCTGCTTACGCGAATGCATTTTGATGTTAGCTCCAACCGCATAAACAAATTAACTTTATTTCCTTCGACATTCGGGCTCTATGATTTTAATTCGCGCAATCGCCCGCCGCAAATGTGTAGGTAGCGCGTAGTAAGAGATAACGATCTCAGATATGCCTGTTTTAGCTTCGGCCCGTGCTGCCGGGCGTGATGGCCGCTTTTTTTAGCGCCCGCTCGTTAATTCAAACTCCGCTTAATTCGAACAATTTTCCGGTCCCCCTCGGGTTCGAATTAACGAGGTTTTACTGTATGGTGTTGCTCCCTTTATGGTAGGCACAAACATAAAAAACAGGCTACCAGTTGCACTCGAAAGCAGTGGGGCACCCACCTGCCACTTAAGGAAGAAAATGCCACAATTTTTAAACGGACTCTACGATACATGAAATACACGGTTTTCGCCTGGTACACTGGTGTAGTAACTTGTACGCGAGGCGCTCGCGCGGCTTTTAACTTCAGCGAGCTAAATGAAGGCTGTCGATAAAGCAATGAATCAGACGCGGAGCGAACGCAGACGCAGATCGCGCAAGGACAAGAACGATGTCAGCTCATGACAACACATTCCAGAAATGCTGCGTATCTTCTGTCGTTTACAACACGCCGGCGCAGTGTCACGACTGCAGACAAGGCCTAACTGCACCAGTGCTAACAGCACGGCGTGCTTCTCTTGCGCGCCAGTGCTGTAACATCACACAAACTTCCGCCAGAATTCATCGTTTCATTACTAGGAATGAAGACTTCCACTCACCGGTAGTGCTTGTTGAGCTTTTCAAGTTTTTGCCGAACTTGCTTAGCGGTGTACGGGCCTTCGCCCGCCGGCAGGCTCTGGTTAAGCGTTTCGACCATCACGCGATATATGCGCGCGTTGCGTGTGTTTGAGTGCAGAGCCATCAAATTGTCTTCCCAGATGCGTATTAACGCCTCTGTCGTCGCTACGGTCCAGATAACACGCTTTTGGGAGGCTGTTTCGTTGGGAGCCGAGCTGCAGGCTTCGGACATGGGGGCGGCCATTTTGCCGGTTACTAGGCTTGACTGAGGTGGCCAACCTCAGTTTGAGGTAACCATGGTTAGCAGAATAACTGGTTAGGTTTATCGTGTGAATGTGCGTAACTACGGTTAGCCTTAACTGCCGTCAAACTTAACCGTGGTTAGGCTGCCCGTGTGACAAGGGTATAAAACAAAAAGAAAAAAACAACCCTTCTTCTTTTAATCTGTGTGATGGCCCTAGCAATCCAAGCCTGCTATCTCTGACAGCAGTGGCCACAGTGGTGAAAGATTTTTTAAGGCGAAAGCCTTTATGAGTTCATGACTCATCATCGGAGATGTTCACAGAAAAGTGTCACACTATAGCTGTCAATCAAACGTGGTTGAGGTATCCACCCAGATTTGGAGATCTGAGAGCAACTGTGTCCTTTGCACAAACACCTTTTCTTTCCTCAAAACGCATGCTTTCGCATTCCTCCACATAAGCAGACAAGTGCCTCACAGTTAAATAGTAATTAGTACAAAGTTGGTTCATTAGTTAAATAGTAATACTAGTGGTTGGCATAGTATGTCGTAACTGGGAACTCCGTATACGACAATGCTCTGCGCTTGCGCAAGGTGCCAGCACACAAAGCACCTGCACTTCAGCCTTCTGCGCATGCGTGTGGTGTCATTGGGTGGCGCCACCATCGTTCGAGAGGAGCGCTCCCCAGGCAGTCTTTCCAGACGCTTCCTGAATGCCGATCTGGAAGGATGCTGCCTAAATGCTCTCCTGTGTCTCCAGCAACCATGCACGCACACAGTAATGAACGTCTGCGAAGGTGCCGTGAAGCGAACAATTGTGTAGTCTTTATTCAACATCTTCACCACACATCAGCGACACAAGCAGCAACGCCTCGCTAAAGGCTGTCACCTCACCGCAGTCTAGGTCAACAAAGTGCCCCCCTGAATTTTTCGGACCCAGCAGCCCTAATCATGTACGCTTCAATAACCTACCTTTCAGGTTTTCTCTTTGCATGAGCTAAGGTGCTGGTGTCAGCAAAGCAAAGCCCTTTTTTGTGGGGGGAAAAGGATGACAGTTCCCAAGTCTGTGGGCAATTTTGCCTTGTGTTCTGGCTGTTTATGCACTCTCTGAAAGTGCTCAGTCTGACATAGGTACAGACTAGTGGAAGCAGTTTGAGCACTGCTTCTTGTCGGCAGCACTTATGTATAAGTAATGAGTGCAAAAAAAAAAAGAAAATGAAAATGGGTTCACCCTCACTGTTACAGCCCCATTTGCTATGCCCTTCCTCCTAATGTGCATGGCTCCATTCAGACTAACCTTGGCAGAGCAAATGATCAGCAGTATGAAGCCCTAATTGTTGTGGCTTCCAGTATCATTGCTTTCTTCCTCCGTCTTCCAAGGTTGAACACTCATGCACATATAGCAGGTTTGTTTGACCACGTTCATCTTTTAAAGTTGGTGTACTACACGAGACAAGGTTGAAGGAAGAAGCGTTGCATGTTGAATGGCAGCATATTTGTAACGCCACACTGAAAACATGTCACACGCACAATAAACCTTGATTCTTCTTCTTTGCTCGAGTTTGGTCCTTTTTTTGTTTTGCCTCTGCTAAGATATCATCCTGAATCAGGCCAAGCAAATTCCTTATCTCACGAGTTTAACTTGAAAAAAAGTGGGCCTCTGTTGTCTCACACATGGTTTGCTCTCAGTTCCTAGGCAACATTTTAGTTTGCCCAGATGTAGTTCAGCACCACCTTTTTACAGGCATAGGACAGAGGGAGACTTTTTGTGGAGTTGAGGGCATTCTGATGTTCTTTGAACCAGTTGTGTTCTGAAAGTTTTACCCACTTTGCATCCATTCCAGTCCAAAGATATTTCTGGGAAAAGAAGAGAACTGTGCGAGAGCAATTCATAGATAGCTTATTTTTTATGTTTCTTTACGTGCCCAACTATATTTTGAGTAACATTTGGTTTGAGAGATGGTACATCATGCGCAGTGAGGAAAATGCACACAATTCAACCAAGGGAAGGCTTGTCAGGCGGTGCCTGACAGCAGGCCAGAACTGTTGCTTTGTTGAGAGGGGCTCGACTAGGTTTAAAGGTGCACTAAAGAGGAATCTGAACTCGTCTTTTTACTGTGGGAACGTTACCTACACGTTCCGGGCAGTCTTAGAAACTTGGAATTATTGTCCTGTGTGGGCCTAATTTGCGGCTATAATGTCTACGACTGAAAATGTTTATTCACAGAAACCTAAAAAACAAAATAAAAGCGAAAGCAAAGCCGCCACTGGACTTGCTGACGCGTTGGTTGACTCTGCTTACCTACCGCATTGAGTTAAAAAAAAAGGCGGGAGCCGGGACTGTTAATCCATTTTAATTAGGGCAATCGGCTGCCCAGGATAATAATTCGAAGTTTCTAAGAATGCCCGGAACAAGTAGACAGAGTTCTCGCTGTAAAAAGACGAGTTCAGATTCCTCTTTAGTGCAACTTTAACTTTGCACTCACACACCATGCAGTTGGTCTTATGCGCACGCTTTTTTTCCCTAAATGCTATCTGGACTTTGTTAGAGCTTCCCACATGCACTTAATTAGTTAGTTATTGTGACGATAGGTAGAGCACTTTGTTGGGCCGTCATTGCCCAAGTCATCCTTCCTCTTCAGAGCAGAACACGCAGAACTTGTGTTTTTCTTAGCCGAGAACAAAACCAGCCTTCCAGCCACCTTCTGGAGCCTTTAAGAAAAGGGCATGATCACAGGGGAGGGGATCTCGGCTGATTCTGTGTATTGGTGACCAGGTACTGGGTCCTCTCATTTGTGTTCAGTCTTTGTGCGCTTCCTGTTCTTGGTCTCCTATTGTTAAGAGTTTTGATTAGCTTGTTAGTTGATGAATTTGCTTGGCTTGACTCAGGACAATAGCTGTGTAGAGGCAAAAAAAGAAAGAAGACTGTACTGTCGGCTACATTGTCAGCGTGGTGTTAAAAATGTGCTGTTACTTGTTAGTCAACACTTTTTGTGTCTTCTTTCATCCTTGGCTCATCTGGCATGCTAATTTTTATGAAATGAACTTGCCAACACGTCTAGCTATTCGTTTTTATGGCGCATTGATTTAATTTTTTTTGTCATGCTATAATAGACTTGTCTATCAACAGTGTGGTGAGGTGTAGAGTGGAAGCCAATGGCTGAGAGCAGAACAAAGGAGAAAGCCAGCAAAGGGTAATGCGTGTACGAAAGCAAGTTTTGAATCAAGAATTTCTGTTGATACCAGGCAAAGCCTCTGTGGCATTGCTGCACTCTGAACTGGTGTGTCACCTGCCTCAAACACTGCATCTTCAAAAAGTATCTTTAATGATATAAGCAATGATATCAGCAAAATGAGATTAGGAGCGCACAGGGTCGTCCACTCTTAGTGCAAACTTGCAAGTGTATAGCCACGTTGTTTGGAGGTCCACTGCGTCCGACATGGCTGCTTATCGCAGCGAAATGGCATAGGTAAAGGTGGACCTGGATATGGTGCATAGCGTGAGCGTGACCTGCAACTTCGCTTTGATGCGAGGCAGTGTCAAACACAGCGGTCCTGCAAAGAGTGCAGCAACGCACTGGCATGTTCGCACTAAGAGTGGACGACCCTGTACATTCTCCGATCTTGCAGTCCATTTCTCATTTGCCTTTCCATATTGTTGTGAATTGTGTAAAGTTCATTCTTTGGCAGTACAATTGCAGGAAATAAAAAATAACAGCAGACTGAGACCAGGGCTTGCATTATTAGCTAGGCTGTAATATGTTTTGGTCAGTAATGTTGGCAACTGAAAAGAAATTAGAGGAAGTGCGCCGAATGGCAACTTTCCGAAAAACAACATTGAAAGGGTTGTATAAATGTTTCGAACTCAGTGTTTCAACCTGAGTTCTCATGGTGCACCCGTTTCCTGCTAAAGCTAGGGACAGCTGCATATGCCGTCACGCCTTTCTGTCTGATTGAAGTGTGCCTGTTGCTTTTAGCTCAATGTGGAGACATTGCTAGACAGCAGTTGGGTACTTTGTTGAGTTGTTGAGCTAGCCACTACATGTTGAACAAGCAAAGGCACGAGGCATTTCTTTTCCCTGTCTGGGTGATCACAAAATATGTACTGATAGAAGTGTAAAGGCTATGTGGAATGACAATTCACAGTAGTTCTTGTGCTACAGATTCTTAGGTCCTTATGGTCTTAGCTTGATGGTCCTGTTGGGAGCTCAGCCACAACTGCTGTGATCACACATGAGTGGAGTGTGGGCTCCTGGTAGCGACTGCATGCATGTTCACTCTGCACAGGCCTTCGGCTTGTCAAGCTAGTAATGGCAGGGGTTTATGTTTATAAATTGCATCTAGATTTTTCAAATTTTCCTGGATCCTCAAACACACTTGCTTTTTCCATTCGCATCTTGATTGTGCACTCACCAGCAGTACCACGAAGAGACGGTGGCGTGAAGGGTTGGTAGCCAGGCGGACGCAGATGTTCGAGCCTCTCACGTGTCAACAGTGCCCCAGAAACAGTGGTTTGGACAGTTGTAACCCTTAAGTAACTGCCTTGTGTATATGTTGGCTGTCACACGTGGTGAAAAGGGCGATAGATTTGGCTCTGATGAACCATTTTTCATATGACACGGCTGCAGGGTGGGGAAACCAGCCTAACGAGCACTTTTTTTTTTGTGTCCTCACAATCTCTGTGAGCGCATTCGAAACGGCGCTAAAACTTTGGAAGAGGTCTCTTTATTTCTGTAGTAAAGATCACCTGAGTTTCTGCGCCTTCACTGATTAAACATTAAATTGCACTGGCCTTGCATGTGTTTTTGACATAATTTGATGCTATGGATTTTGGTTGTGTCGAACTGTATTACGAATTTTTACTTGTTCTCTCTTAATGACGTCTGACTGTAGTGCCACACAGAGACATAATGGACCAGGGTGGGAAACTAAAATCTATATATTTTTGTAGTGATAGCTACATTACGGTAGCATTTCGAGCCTTCAGCATGGCTGCACCACCACGCTGTCATGTGATTGGCCACGTGGTGCGGAGTAGCCGGCGGCGGCACAGCACCGTGGCTGATCAAGTGGTTCGTCACGTGGTTGTTCACGTGACCAAGTTCCACTCGGCCAGCTGTAGCTATCGCGTCACTCCAGGTTTTTGTACCAAAATAGATGGCACAACAAAAAAAGAGCTAGAGCAGCTATAATACAACAAGAGGACATCTGTCATTCGCATGTGGATCAGAATGACAGACCGGTGAAATGCAGTTCGCTGAGCTTTGCGTGCCAATGGTGTCTATGAGGCTTTGCCAAAAGAGAGGGCAAACAAACTTTGATTTGAATTTTCAGTCTTTCAGGGTGTTCATGAGCAAGACCTACTGAACTATAGACCAGCACATTTGGCGGGGTCCTATGGGACTGCGTGCGCCAACTTTCGTTAACTTTTTGGCCGTTGAGGGCGGTCGATTGACCTGTTTGTTCGTCATGATTATCATCATCGTCTGCTTTCGACAAATCATTTCTCTCCTCTCACTGCCTCCCTGTGCATTTGTCCTGTCTTATTATTTTGAAACCTAGTAATGAACGATGCAAATATGACATTTTTTCAAATCCTAGCGGTGAATATTCTGTTTGCGCGCATGCATGCGTGAGACATTCTGGCATCCTTGCTGAGGCAATGGATGCTTGATAAATACTCAAAACGTAGACAAATGACAAAACTACTACATCCTTGAAGTAAAATAACCGACGCCATCTTGCTCAACAAGTTAATTATAGCGCCAGACCGCCCGTAGCTGCCCTTCCCTAGTGGCAAAAGGCATCAGCTAGAACATACGCGCTGGAGCAGTGCCAAATGTGCAGGTCTCTAGTTCAGTAGGTCTTGTTCATGACTACCGTATAAATGCCTGTAAGGGCCGCACTTTTTTTTTCAGGTTGGGGGTCAATTTTCGGGGTGCGGGCCATACACGCGATTTCCGAAAAAAAAAAATTAAGTAAAAACACACCAATCAGGAGGCCAGCGGCATTTATTCTATGTTCAATCGCCACTCGCAGTGTATTCCGACTGCAAGCTGATGCTGTACTCCGGTGCACGCTCATCCCCACAAGAAGTCGCGCAGCACGTCTGCTGTCAACGCGTAACCGTTTGTTCTGTGCTTCCATCACTTAGCAGAGCAGCTCTTCTTCCAGTTCGGGAAACTTGCATGGTTTGTCTCAGAAAGCATGCTTTTTGCAACTTGTGTTTCTCAATGCATCCTTTTGGTTGCACCATCGTCGAACGCACTTCTCGGCCACGTCGAGTACCCTGCCCGCCGCGCGCTTGCCCTGTTCGACAGCGAACTCCCAGCCTTGTAGCTATTAAAGGGGCTGTGAAGCACCGCTTGAACGGATGCTGGTTACACTTCAGATGGATTCTTTATGTCACACAGATGCTGACTTAAAAAGAATTACGAGAATTGATGCATAGGAACAGGAGTTATTCAATGAAGAAATTTCAAAATACAAGCAAACAAAATGCTGCCCTCAACTCTATTTTCGCGCAGCTTCCCATTCCCATTTCACTCTCCCAATGACGGCACTTAGTGCGGCCAATGAAAACAGCCTACCTGAGCACGTGGCAGAAGTTTACGCTTCATGGTTGCCTGTTTTCTGTAACTCGTTCATGCTAAGGCTGGCGGCACCGTTTGCATGGTTGCAACAACCATGTGAATGCTCAGCTGACCCAGCGATGCTTCATCGTCACGTCGACGGCGCAGAAGGGAACACTGATCAGTGACGTTCCCTTACTTATAGATCCAAACTCGAGCACGAGATACTGCGACGGTGTGACAGCCTGTGCAAGATATCGGGCACATTTAGCATAGCGCGTACCGCTACTGCTTACCGCCAACCATCGCCCGTCGCTCCTAAGTGCGCTGGTTGGTCACGGCGAGCAAGGAGCGCGCGCTGTTGACGGAAATGTGGCGCCATCTGGCGCAACCGCCCGGTGATCCTCCACAAGCTGACGATGCGCACTGCCTGCTAAATGTGAAATGAACGCATCCTTCCTTGGGTCCAAAACGAACGCTTATAGAGTACAATGGCTCGATCGGATCGATTCCGCGAAGCCGCTCTCAGATACACTGAGAGTCGCCGTAAGTGTTGAGTGCTAGGTTGTAGGATGTTTACAGAGAGGCACAAAGTCCGTTGATGCAAAAAGTAACCAGAGCCTCTAGTGGTGTATTTTTGCTTTACTTGCTTCACAGTGCTTTTATCTAGGGCAAACAAGTTGGTTTTGTTAATGTAATATAAAACACAAATACTTGACAAAACGTATCTCTAGTTATTAAAACAATTTGCAGTATATCTACTCTTTGTCCAATCATCAAGTTCCCACTATGTGATGTCATATCTGCTGCTAAAAACCGCCACTGTATGGTGACACTATCAGCGCCACGAATTTGTTTTCGTGAGCTAATTAAAATATTAAAAACCGTAGTATATGTGGTACGACTGATGCTAATAGCATCACTATAACTCATTCTATGCAACCAAGAGGAAAAACAATGCACTGAAAATGTGTTTCGGAGCCCCTTTAAGGTGCTTGCCAATCATGCTAAAACTACAACGCTCGGCGGAAGCAAGCGAAAACCACTACTACTACGGTGAACCACACACAACTCTCATGCCTTTGACAGCCACAAAATGCTGGAGCTGGTGATACTGATGCCAATATGGATAGCGGGAGCTCGCGGCGGAGGAAAAAGTTGATGATGATCATGAGCCACGGCCTCTGGCACCATCCATGGGCGGCACCTGGAAGCTCCTGTGCGCATGCGTTGCCTCCGTGATGAAGCACGCCGTTGCTCGCAGCGGGAGCTGATCGCGGAGGCCACGGTGCGTGCATTTCGAAGGCTATTCCTGCGTGGGTCGTGTGGAAAGTTTGAGTGCGGCCCTTACACGGATATTATTTTTTGATAATATTTCCTTCTGGAAAACGGTGCGGCCCTTACACGCATTTATATGGTATTATTTTGCAGAGATCACCACAGCAGCCCAATGTACACACTAGGCTTGTTTAATTGAAATGTCCAAACCTGGTCAGTGATTGTTTATAGTATGTCCTTTTGGGAGATCGAAAACTAGAAAACTTGAAACTTTTTATTTGATGCTTGCCAGTTGCATTGCTGTTTTTTGCCTCAAACTTGATAAAATTACCTTATTGCAGACTTCGGTAGCTTTTCAGTCGCCAATTTGTCATCCTAACTGAGCACAGGGGTGCACAGATCAGCTAGTCGAAACTTTGGTCATCTGTGCTTATTCTCTTGTGATCAATTTGAGTGAAGCAGTTCTGACATGAATATGCATTGCTGTAAGGCCGTGTTTGGTTTGCATTGGACTCTGAGGCAGTGATGTTTCAGAACTTGATGTGAATTTCATGCATCGACTTGCCCACTTGTTGAAACTTTTTTACACAGATACTTTGTCTAGTGGGGGAATCTCCCAAAGTGGAGAAGATTTGGAATAAAGGAATAATTACTTGTTAATTGCGGTTAGCAGTTTGTGCTGGTCATTTTTTTCTTTAACTGCGAAGTTTAGATGGAAGTTGTACAGCTGTCCTTTGTAGTCATATGTATGGCAATGCTTGGGTGTGTGAGGTGCTGATGAATAATTGTTCGCTTATTTCACAGGTACTTTATGTGTGAATACTGGAATGCATTCTGAAGCAATTGGTGCCTATCTTCTTTCCCTTGGCAGATGTGTCCAACATCCCAATAACTGTCTTTGGTGAAAAGCCATACTCGGACGTAGCAAAGCCATCCACGATACACGAGCAGACGGATGGAATCATCCTGGCAATTGGAGCCACTGGCACGTCGACCAGGGACTCTCTGCTGTCTTGGCTGAGGATACTTCAAGTGCAGAACCCCAAGCTCAAAGAGATCCCGGTCGTCTTCATGCTGAGGGCCCCAAGCAAGTCGCTAGTCACCGCAAACCAGCCTCAGGAAGAGTTTGAAGGCGACCCTGAAGATGAAGCCAAGGACGAGGACAAAGGTGAAGCCAGAGCTGAAACAGATTCGAAGGAGACATCAGCTGAATATGGACGGGCTTTCACTGAAGCTTGCGAGCCTCCCGACACAGGAAAGACATGATGACGGCTTTTTCCGGTGTAGTGTACATAAGAAGCGACAATGAATTAGGTTGTTGAAGTATCTGGTTCATTTTCTTTGCTGGGAGCTCTTCGAAGCTCAGGTATCAAGCCTGCATGAAAAGTGCTCATGTGGTGAAGTGTGTCCAAAATGTGTGCAGCACAGTGTTAATTATTCTCAGAGGTTACAGTTTGGAATAGCAGTGTGCAAACTGTGTTTGGCTTTATTGTTAGTACAAAGATCATTCACCTCCCCCAGCCTGGCTCTTTCATCATGCTAAAAATTGACAGCAGTTGTGTGCATTTTGCAAGCCCCTATGTGAGGATTTTTTTGCAGAATAAAAAGAGACGTGCAGCCTTGAAAGCATGTAGAAAAGAATAGTGCATGTGTGAGATCGATACCTTTATCTGCCAGTACCTTGACCGTGTACGGATGGTCACTGCAGCTTTGGGAACTGTTTCTTAACCATAACAACGGCACTGGCCATGCATGCAGAAAAATTTGCCAGTACACGAACAAAACTCTGGCTGCAACTGTTGCAGAAATGCATGTCGTGCATGCAGAAGCTGCCACATGTGTTGACAGAAGGATGGTTTGGTTTGGTTTTTGGGATTTAATGTCCCAAAGAGACTGAGGCTATGAGGGACGCCGTAGTGAAGGGCTGCGGTAATTTTGACAACCTGGAGTTCTTTAACGTGCACTGACACGACGCAGTAAAAGGGCCTCTAGCATTCTGCCTCCATCAAATTGCGATTGTTTCAGCCGGGATCGAACCCGCATCTTTCGAGTCAGCAGCTGAGCACCATAACCACTGATCCACCGTGGCGGCTGCGTCGACAAAAGATGTGACGAGAAGTGATGAGTTGTCTTCTTCATCTGCTACTACTTCCAAGCTCATTTGGATAATATGGATTAGTGAAGACACAAAGGTGCTGCCGTGAAGTGCAAACACAAAAATGAGCAAAGCTTTGGTATTCATGATGGTGATAATCTGGCCGTTCGTATTTAAAATGTTATTTATTCATTTATCCTCAAAGGTCCACGAGAGACATTACATGGGGGTGGGTGTACAGAATATGTAGCATTAGAATGATTTATTATGGTGTCCATGACTGTGTCACTCCACCGAATATTTTGCTGCACTTTGATGTTCCTGGTCACCTGGCAAGTTGCTTTCCCTGTGGTAACTTCATTCCATCACTTGAGAAGCAGGCGCCATCTATTCAAGCTTCTTGTTGTAATCAACGAAACAGTTTTTTCCTTGGTATTTGACATTGAAAGTTGGCAGTTTTATTAGAAATATGCCTTAATAACGAATGTTGACAATATGCAATGCTTTAAAAGAAAAGTAATAACTGGAGGCTGGGACTATATTCCGCTCCGCTCCGTAGAAAGAGAGCGTGTGCCTAGGCTCCATAGCTTCCGACCATTTGCAAGGAAAAGTTTCCGCGGAGTATAGCAGTTTTGAAGACTCCAGTGTTGATGGTGGTTTCAGGTGGAAGGCAATTGCAGTCCCGGCCTCTTTTGAGAAACAAAGGACTGGTGATATGTTTTCGTGCGATCTTCATGATGATGAATTTTTACGGTGCCATGGCATAAGGTGCTTTTGTCTGCTCAAGGTGGGGCCCCGATTCCCAAGCTTTTTCCCCTGAAGAAGCCGAGCACCAAGCCAGGAGAAGCTTTTGCCCAGTTCATCACCGGTGCGTACCCGGTGGCACTGGGGATCGTAGCCCACTCCTCCTGTGTGAGAGACAGATGCTCAGACCACCTGGCCACCGCTGTGGTGCAATTGGTTTGATCTTGTTTGGGATAGACGGCATTATGGTGGCTAGTACAAGAAATCTGATGAGTGCATGTGGTGGGAGTAGCATCGTGATAACATTCAAGGAAAGATGGGCTATAATGGGCGGCCATCGAAACAAGAGGCCCAACCAACAACGGAGACAGGAAGAAGAGCGTAGAATGCAAAGGAGTATTTGTGAGCTCGGGTGACTTTCTGGCTCTGCTATCATTGTTTTGTTCACTGTGCCATCCCTATCATTCACGCTGGGCAAGATGGAAACCAGTACCTGCAGGAACGCAGCTAGCACAGGTACTTCTCAGCCCAGGGAAGGGCACGAAATCTTGGAGTTCACATATCTTTATTTGTAGCTTAATGCATATATGATGAAACTTCAACAATTTGAAAAGGTTAAAACTTTTTGTATGTATAAAATTTATCTCACTTAAGAAACATCATTTTATTGGTGGAAATATTTCTCTACACCAACTTTCGAGTCGTCCAACAATGTAGGATACTTAGCAGATTTGCTACCTTTTACGTGTAGTAAAGCTTCAAACATTTGACATAGACTTTAAAATGAGATTTCTCATCATGCGTGGTTGTTTTCCTGTGACAGTGTGCAAAAATTATTTGTTTTTCTTGCAGAATTGCAATGTAGTCAGTGGGGTCGAGCCTGAAAATGGTGTCCAGAGAAGACTGGCCGCCCATCTTTCTGAACGCAGACAACACAAAAATGAATGCACACACCACAACCCTTGTACAGGGAAAGTTTAGACCTTTATGAATCAACGCCAGCAGGCACAAGGTTTTGCACTCTAAACTTTTAGAGTTACTATGCAAAAAAGCGGTGTCTTACATGTAGGATGGCAGGCATATATGGGTTAAAGGGACAGAGCGATTTCACACTCTATACTTTTAGAGTTACTATGCAAAATAGCAGTGTCTTATATGTAGGGTGCTAGGCATATATGGGTTAAAGGGACAAAGCGATTAACTCCAAAGGGGCAGCGATGGCGTAGAGGTAGAGCATCCGCCTCGCGTGCAACAGGACCGGGGCTGGTATCCTGGTGCCACGCAATTCTCTACTGGGTTTGAAAAAAATTCGCGTGTCGATGGAATTGCATAACCAGGCCTGGGGTGCGGCCTGATCTTGGTGACCAGAACCGACAACGCACTCCCTCACCAGAGCAGGATTTGGCCATCCTGGTGTAGTACTTGGCCACAACGTTGTATGATCAAACCAATTGACCCTCGGCCCTCATTCCCCAGCGGCTGCGGAGCAACTGACCACTGCGGCGGTCAGACCTGTGACGCAGCGGAGGGTGCTAAGAATCTCTGGCTCCGGACAGGCCGCCATTGGTATCTGAACCTAGCAACGTTTAACGCTACAACTTTATCTAGTGAGGCTAGCCTAGCAGTGCTGCTCGAAGAACTAGCGGGAATTAAATGGGATGTGATAGGCCTTGGCGAAGTTAGGAGGACAGGTGAGGCGTACAAAGTACTAAAGGACGGACACATACTGTGCTATCACGGATTAGAGGATAGACGAGAACTAGGTGTGGGATTCCTCATTAATAAGGATATAGCTGGCAACGTAGAGGAGCTCTATAGTATTAACGAGAGGGTAGCAGCTATAGTAATTAGGCTGAATAAGAGGTACAAGCTGAAAGTGGTGCAGGCCTACGCGCCCACATCCAGCCATGATGACCAGACTGTTGAAAGTTTCTATGAGGACATAGAATCGGCAATAAATCAGGAAAAATCACAGTACATTGTACTGATGGGTGACTTCAATGCGAAGGTGGGCAAGAAGCAGGCTGACGACCACGCGGTAGTCGACAATGGGATAGGTTCTAGAAATAGCAGAGGAGAGTTATTAGTCGAATTCGCAGATAGAAATAATTTAGGGCTCATGAATACCTTCTTCCGCAAACGAGAAAACAGGAAGTGGACCTGGAAGAGCCCCAACGGTGAGACTAAAAATGCAATCAACTTCATACTATGCGCTAAACCTGGCATCATTCAGGATGTGGCCGTCCTCAGAAAGCTGCATTGTAGCCACCACAGAATGGTAAAGTCTCGAATTAGCTCAGACTTGAAGAGAGAACGGAAGAAGCTAGTGAAGAGGAGGACCATTAACGAGTTAGCCGTAAGAGGTAAAGTACAGGAGTTTAGGATAGCGCTGCAAAACAGATATTCGGCTTTAACTGAGGAAGATGGTCTTGATGTTCATACAATGAACGACAATCTGACATCAATCATTATGGAGTGCGCAGTAGAAGTAGGCGGTAGGACAGTTCGACAGGGTACCGGAAAACTATCTCAGGTGACAAAAGATCTGATTAAGAAGCGCCAAAGCAAGAGGGCGTCTAACCCTACCGACAGAATAAAACTAACAGAGCTATCAAAGTTAATAAATAAGTGCAAGGTAGCCGACATAAAGAAGTTTAATATGGAGAAAATTGAGCATGCTCGCATGCTCTAAAGAACGGAGGTAGCCTAAAACCAGTGAAGAGGAAACTAAGCATAGGTAAAAAACCAGATGTATGCATTAAGAGACAAGCAGGGCAATGTCATTAGCAATATGGATAAGATAGTTAACGTAGCCGAAGTCCTACATAGACCTGTACAGTAGTCAATGTAATCAGAGCATTAATGAGAAAGACAGCAGTGCACAGCAATGCGTCATCCCGCCAGTAACGAAAGATGAAGTAAAGAAAGCCTTAGGAGCAATGAAAAGGGGAAAATCAGCTGGGGAGGATCAGGTAACAGCAGATTTGTTGAAGGATGGAGGGGACATCGTGCTAGAAAAACTAGCCACCCTGTATACGCAATGCCTTATGACCTCGACCGTACCAGAAGCTTGGAAGAATGCTAACATTATGTTAATTTATAGCAAAGAAGACGTCAAGGACTTGAAAAATTACGGGCCGATCAGCTTACTGTCGGTTGCCTACAAGGTATTTACTAAGGTAATCGTTAATAGAGTCAGGGCAACCTTAGACTTTAATCAACCAAATGATCAGGCAGGCTTTCGTAAAGGATATTCCACAAAAGATCATATTCACACTATCAATCAGGTGATAGAGAAATGCGCAGAATATAACCAGCCTTTATATATATCAACAGGGTGAGTTGTTGGGCTAGTTGGTGTTCGGATTTTACAGGCATATTTTTAGCGCAAAGGACGGGACGAGATACAGACAAGACGAGCACGGGCGCTACTGACAACTGCTTTATTGAAGAAAGATCGAGGCATATAAATACATATCTGGCCTGCGCCAGCGCTACCTAACAAGGAACTTGGAATCACAGCAGATGACGCGATAGGAAATTGATCTCAGCATTATACAAAACGACAGACGTGTCACTAACGCAGTTCTGACCCCCTTTCCTGATAAAGAAAGCTTCCAAAGTTTCACGGGCAGTTTTTTGACAACTTCTGCCAAGGATTGAAGCACTCCGGAACCGTGGCTCACACTTGGTGCAAGCAATGCAGTGGGCAACTAAATTCGTGCGTTCCTTATTGTAGATATCTTTAGCATGCTCCCGGAGTCGATCGTTTACGCAGCGCCCTGTCTGGCCGATGTACACCTTGCCACATGACAGGGGAATCCTGTACACGACGTTCATAGCGCACTGCACAAACCGTTTTTCGTGGTTCTTATGACAGCCCCTTTTTTTGTCTTCGCAAGTAATGCGGCGGCTCAGCTGAGCAAGTTTCTTAGGGGCTGAAAAAACCATAGGCACGTCAAACCTATTAGCCACCTTTTTCAGGTTGTGGGATACCTTGTGCAGGTACGGTACCACTTCCGGCTTTTGCTGACCATCCATAGTCTTTGCTGCAGATGTGCGCTTACCAGGATTCATTTTCTTGAGGAGCGTTTCCGCGACTGCCATCACGACCGACCCAGGGAAGCCGGCTGAAAACAGCCTACCCAATTGATGCTCAAAACTTGCCTGCATCTCATGGACACACGACTTCCTTAGCGCCAAATCCAAGCAGAGAGTTGCTATGCCTCTCTTTACTATTTTCGAATGAGAGGAGTCATACGGCAAGAGCTCTTTTTGTGCTCGGGGAGAATACGCCCAGCAGACGTGCTTTTCCCTGAACATAAGCCTCAAGTCTAAAAACTGAAGAATCCCTTCGACTGGAAGTTCGTAGGTAAAACTGAGCCCTCTGCCATGTAGTTTAAAATCATCAAGAACACACTGTAGTGTTCGCTCATTAGAAATGGGGCAGAGGTTGTTTAAAACAATTAAAAAGTCGTCCATAAAACGAAAAACTTTAAGGACTTTGTCATTGTTAAAATGATTAAAATGATCGTGTAAAGAGCGATCAATATATGATAAAAAAATGTTGCACAAGCCAGGGGTGATGCATGAACCAATGCAAATGCCCTTCTTTTGTAGATAAAACTGGTCGTCAAATTTGATAAAAGTGGAACGAAGATAAAATTCTAAAAGGCCTAAAAAGTTGTCTACCGTCAAACCTGCAGCATTCTGGAAAGCCACAGCACCATTTTCATCAATGCAATCTTTGACGGCAGCAAACAATTCAGGGTGAGGCACAGCATAAAAGAGCTCTTCTACATCGATAGAGAAGGCATACTTCACGTCACTATTCTCTTCAAAAAATCGAACTATATCGGTAGAGTTCTTCACGAGGAAGGGGTCATTTATCACAAGGCCATTCAACACCTTCAAAAGAAACTTACTGACACAATGCTGCCGCGTTGCAGGTGTTCTTTAGTGTTAAAACCCATAAACCGGATTCCCCTTTTCGCACTATTGTGAACGAAGGTGGTACATGGTACAGGAGGTATTCTGAGGCCTGAAGTGGGAACAGTTTGGAATAAGAGTGAATGGAGAATACCTAAATAATCTACGATTCGCTGATGACATTGCCTTGCTGAGTCACTCAGGAGGTGAACTGCAAATCATGATCAATGAGTTAGACAGGCAGAGCAGAACGATGGGTCTAAAAATTAACATGCAGAAAACCAAGGTAATGTTCAACAGTCTAGCAAGGGAACAGCAGTTCACAATTGGCAGCGAGAGCCTGGAAGTTGTGAATGAATACGTCTACTTGGGGCAGGTAGTGACAGCTGATCTGGATCATGAGAGGGAGGTAACTAGAAGGACAAGAATGGGGTGGAGCGCATATGGCAGGTTCTCGCAGATCATGAGTGGCAGTTTACCAATTTCCATCAAGAGAAAAGTGTACAACAGCTTTATCTTACCGGCACTCACCTAAGGGGGCAGAAACGTGGAGGCTAATGAAAAGAGTTCAGCTTAAGTTAAGGACAGCACAGCGAGCCATGGAAAGAAAAATGATAGGTGTAACGTTAAGAGACCGGAAGCGGGCAGAGTGAGTGAGAGAACATACGCGGGTTAATGACATCCTAGTCAAAATCAAGAGGAAGAAATAGGCTTGGGCAGGGCATGTAATGCGAAGGCAAGATAACCGCTGGTCCTTGAGGGTGACGGAGTAGATTCCAAGAGAAAGTAAGCGTAGCAGAGGGCGGCAGCTTAGGTGGGCGGATGAGATTAAGAAGTTCGCAGGCAAAGGGTGGATGCAGCTGGCAAAGGACAGGGTTAATTGGAGAGACATAGGAGAGGCCTTTGCCCTGCAGTGGGTGCAGTAAGGCTGATGATGACTGATAAAGATTAACTCCAAAATATTGTTCTGAGTAATAATTATGTTTCTGGCCTATTCTGGGTATGTTCACATTTGCTCAACAGCAAAAACGCGCATTTATGGTTGAGAAAATTTAATTTAAAATTATCGCTTCACGATTAAAACATGATTCAAATGCTAATTAGAACTGGTTGGTGTAGTTTTGAAGTAAATGATGGTGTAACATGGCCTCTGGGACCCATGCAGTACATTGTTGATGCACGCAGTACACTCGTCAAATCAGCCAGTGAAAGCAAACCTGTATTGCTCGGTTTTTTCTAGCTTATAAAAGCTGTTTTTGGTGGGAGTGGTCCTTGTTTTTAGTGTACTGTAGTCTGTCGGCACAGGGCAGCTTAAGACAGCTTGGATTCAACAAAGAGCATACTGTACAAACGCTGCTCTGTGTTGTCACTGTTTAAGCTACAAATCACTGCCAACTTGGGCAAATCGCATCCTTTACAAAATCTTTTTGTACAGGGGGTTCAAGTATGGTGCTGCCCAAACATCTGATGCAATTGTGTGAGGAAAGAAAGTATTTTTTGATTACTATATTTAGTTATATAATCAACACGCTTAATGAATGTGCCCAGCAGTTTTGCTGTGACAATATGAATTAGCCGGATAATGGACAAATCCCTTAACTTTTCAAGAATAGAAGGTGTGTTCATTATCCGAGGAAGTGTGGTTTTATCTCAGGGTTGTTTTTGAGGCTCCGAAATTTTTGAAAGGAAGTTGCCCCAGGATTTTTTTACAAATTGCAATGTGTATTCACTGCTTTTATCGCTTTGGAATTGCATTGTTAAATTAGCTATGATAAGTGCAATTGTAACAATTCATCTGCATACGTATGGATGTGAACATCCAAAAACGACATGGGCCATGAGGGACGTTTTAGTGGAGGGGTCCGGATTATTTTCCACCTGCTGGGGTTCTTGCATTTTGCCTCCATTGAAACGCAGCCACCATGGCCGGGATCGATTGAACACACATCCTTGTGCTCCCTAGTCGAGTGCCCTAACCATCGAGCCACTGCTGTGGTGCGGCAAGGATGTGGCGCTGGACTCAGCATGCCTGGTCTAAGCAGGCCTTGGTTGCACGTGGACAGTGTACCAAGCAAAGACCATGTGAGAAGCACTAGAGCAAAAACAGCTTGCCTTGGACTCCATTTCGGGGCACTGCAGCAACATTTGTGCCTTCTCTCTGCCTGGCCAGTCTTTCTTTGACATAGCATCCATTTGTGTAGTAGCTGCAAATGACTGGAAGTGAAAACATGTAAACATTTCATTTCAGTAGCTCTCCTTGAGAAAATGCAGCATTCACAAGAAGTACTGCTTGCAAATTTTTCTCTTTCAAGCACCAAGGCAAAAGAATTCTCAAGGGTTGTCACTCAGGTGAACCTTACTTATGAAATGCAGTACAGTACTCCACACTGTAAACAAGAGTCAACCCAAATGGGAGTTTAAATGGTTGATGCCACCCTTTATACTCCATATACGGAGACATTTACTCCACCAATGTAGAGTAAAATTTTACTCCCTGCACCATATAATGGGGTATAAAGGAAGATTCTTCTGCTTATTGCTCCCATTATTAAATCGAGTTTCTTGGTCTCAATGCACCCCAAGTCTCCAATGGAGTAAAAAAATGCCATTTTGCGCCATCCGCCCCGGTACCTAGCGTCTTGTCTACTTCTGGTCAGTCTGATAATGGTGGTGAGTGACGACCCCTTCGTGCCCAACGTTGCTGGATCTCTGCTCTCTTCTGCGCCTTCACGGGCACCTGCCGCGGTACAAGATATCGGCTTGTCGCTGTTTCTTGCTACAGTAAGCTACATAATTGAACTGCTGTTGTGAAGCCTCCAGTGCTCTATCCATACCTGACCTTTTGTTAGTGTCGTCACCCTGTTAGAGCCTCCGCTTAGGCCTAATTTTCTGAGCTTTTTTCAGTGTGGTTCTCACGGTGTGTTGCAGCAGATTGTAATGTGTAGCATGAACATGGAACTGTGATAGAACATAGTTTTAACGCTGAGCCTTTGATTGAGCTGATGAGGCTACATTTTTCCTCAGTCGCATCGAAAAGCCAAGCCTTAAAGAAGTGAATATGAAAGCAAACACTGCCATGCCAAACTACCTTCAGGGGTGTTTTCATTATCAATTTAATCTGCTCTGGTTCTTAGTCAAATATAGCGTGGTGCATGACCATTAAAATTGCCCCGCAACTCCTTTTCAGTTTCGAACTACTTATTCTAATGCTATATATCCCTTTATCTACGAACATAGCCAACCAAAGAAGCTCGTACAGCAAAAGCAGACGACTCCTCCCGCCTACGCCGCCGCTGGGCTTACAGACGGCGAAAAGAACGTGCGCCGTGGGGTCACATTAGGACAGCGCAGTTTCAAAAGTTAGATTGCCGGCGGCCCCTGCAGCTATTGCCCGTTTCCGCCCCTGGCACTGCTGTAAGAATGAGCCCGAATGAGGATAAACATGACGCAATTTTTGGGTTCCATTTCTGTAGGCAGTAAAAAAATTTACTCGCCTGTCACCCTAAATACCTCCCTTGTAGAAGGGAGTAAGTAAAATACACCATTTATATGAATTAAGTAAAGCCTCCTTTAGGGTGTACGCTAGAGGACAAGCCATTTGCTCCATTTGGGCAATTTTTTTTTGTTAAGTGTAGGCAGGAATTAGTCCATATGGGAGTAAAAAGGGAGTAAGCCATTCTCTAGTGCACCCCCTTTTAGGGGCAGGATATTATTCCCAAGTCTCGCGGTAGATTTTAATCGCTAAATATACGGAATGCTTATTCTTGGCGGCAATGCCCTCCACAAAACTGCAGTTAGCTATGGAAAGAGGCTTTTAAACGCAGCACCGGAGGTTTTGCTGTTACCAAATAGAGAAGATTGAAACCTTTGTTAAAATCTTCGTAACTACTGGGAGAATAAGAACGGAAAACTGGGCGAGTTGGTGCGGATTCATGTTTAACTGCGCAAACAAACGAAGACAGAGAACAAGAAGGCACGACGCGGGTGCAGACTATCAGCTGATTTTTTATTCAAGGAAAAAAAGCCTATATATGTATCTTCAGCCCACGGTAAGACAGGCTAAAAACACAAAAACGCAAAGACTATCATGCACGATCTTGGCGCATGCAATGTGGTACCACTGTGAGCACACACCTAAAACGCAAACTCCGCATCGTCAGAGACAACATAGAAACAGCAAACCCACAGGCACATTCCTATCAGGCTAACACTCCATACTGCCTGCTCCCACTAAAACTGCGCGAAAAGGATATCTCCCTATCAGGCCTACAGATGGTGATGCTACACAGTAATCGGATTGTTTCTTAATCAGGTAAGCTTCCACCAACTCCCTGCATACCTGATCCCAGTGCTTAAATAAGACACTGATCTTGTTCAACCGTGCATAACAATCTTTGCAACCTTTGCAGTGCAAGGCAAGATTAGAGGAAGCCCTGATCGAGAAAAAATCTGATTACTGTGTAGCATCACCATCTGTAGGCCTGATTGATAGGGAGATACCAGTATGGAGTGTTAGCCTGATAGAAGTGTACCCGTTTGCTGTTTTTATGTTGTCTCTGGTGATGCGGAGTTTGCTTTTTAGGTGTGTGTTCACAGTAGTATCATGTTACATGCGCCAAGATAGTGTGTGATAGTGTCCGTTTTCGTGTTTTTAGCCTGTCTTACGCGGGCTGAAGATACATATATAGTCTTCTTATCCTTGAATAAAAAATCAGTTGATAGTTGATTCTCTGTCTTCGTTTTTTGCGCAGTTAAACATGAATGACTACTAGGAGTTCGCATGTTTTGAGGAGGCAATTTATTTGCGCTGCCAACCATAGGTATTCTGTTTTTTTAGCGATGGAAATCTACTTGGCCAGGGCTTGGTCAGCACATGCTGCCCCTAAAAGGGAGTGCACTGGAGAACAGCTTACTCTCTTTTCACTCCCAAATAGGCTAATTTCCCAGCTGAAAATGTCCATTGTTTCCAATTGGAATTCAAACTGGTATTAAATGGAGCCAGTTGAGAGCAACTTGTCCAACTGGTCTTGCCAAGTGGCATTAGCTGGAACCAATTGGAGTTGCTGGGTTCTAATTGGCAGCAGCTTGACCTGCTGGTCTTGCCAACTGATGTTAACTGGAACCAGCTAGAGTCACTGTGTTCCAATTGGCTGGCTTGTCCAACTGGATAAATCCAATTGGTTCTTGAGATTCCAGTGCATTACAGAGGCTTCAGGTGGGTGGTGTCACAGCTACACATTGCTCATTATTGACATACAACAGTGAACTAAAGAGGTGTCTGTTAAAAAGATATTAGCAGCTTTACCTGCTGAATGGTTTTTATCATTTCCACTACCACCGCAGGCGTGAGTAAATGAAATAAATTTCACTCAACGGACAAGCGTCACTGGCTCCAGCAGGAGGGTCCCATTAATGGAGTATATAAGTGGAAGCAAAAGTGTGTTCTGTGGATATGTATTGAGCTTCTGTTCCTTGTGTGTGATGCTTTTGTGATGGTTTGTCTGGCTTTGCTTCCCTAGCAGTGCAATTCTCATAATTTCAGTTTCCTGTAAAATGTTGGCACAAGACAGGATGTTCCCCAGTGGTCCTGAGAGAAAATCTAAGTGGTTCCAGTTGGAACCAATTGATTTTTGATGCCACTGAAACCAATTGGAATCAATTGAAAGCATGTCCAATTGGTGTCCAAAAACCTAACGTGCCCCGGTTGGAAAAATTCCAATTGGAACCAGTCGGAAGCACGTCCAATTGGTGTCCGGAAACCTATCTGGTCTCAACTGGAAAAATTCCAATTGGTACCAATTGACTTTTTCAGCTGGGTTGTGTTTAGAGCGAAGGAGATGTAATGTTTTATTCTGCACACATACTATTTTGTAAACAACCTCTTTATGCTCAGGCACATTGTTGCGTAGTGATGAGAAACCCATTGTGTGTAGTTTTTTTATACGGTGGTTCATTTTTGTAGTGATCTTCTTATATGCCTAATTTGGATGCCCGTGATTATTGAATAACCTTCATCTTCGACAGGGAGTAGCCCTAGACCATACCATAATGCCCTGGTTAGCCATGGATTTATATGTAGCAGCTTGCTACCTCTTCATGATCACTTTCGTGCCTCTTCATGATGAGAGCACCAAAGAAACACTTTCCACAGAATATTTATCCGCAGTTTATTGAGGCACACACACAATGTTAGCAGGGGTCACCCTCTTACGGATCAACACAGGGGACACACATATTATCAACATATTATGGTAACTGTACCCGTTCATTCAGTCAGGCAACTCAAATCAGGACAAACACGCAATGTATATACAAATGGTGGAAGAAAATATGTATGTGCATCACGCAGGGACTTCAATGCAGTGGACATGCTTTTTATCTTGAGGCAGACTTTTGTTGGCATTGATTTGTTGAGGAACTTGGTTTGGCATGACTGGCTGCATCAGTAATGCAATGCATGCTGTGGAGTTTTGGCAAAGCCATTATTTCTAGTGGCAATAGAAGAGAGAAAATCAGAACTCATTGTAGGCAGCTGCTGTTTCAGCTGAAAACATTGTTTAACTGACATGCCCAGTGCCACTCAACACCTAAGCCTGCAACCTTTGAGAAGGAATTTTCCAAAGTTAAACTGCTTCAGTGCTGTCAAGACAGCTGAATTTAGGAGCAGGCTGAATGAAATTTGCAACAATATAAACAGCTTCTGTTTTGTTAGACACAAGCTCAGTGCCCTCATTGCCTCTGATTCATCCGTGTTGAACACGAGAAACAAAAAGGTGTGCAAAGGCCGTTTCAGTGCTTTGTATTTTAAAAAAGTTTTGTAATCAGTCAGAATCTCTCCAACTTACGATCTCATGATTTTTGCTTTTGATAACACATTTTCTGAGTGGAGAAGATGAATTTGTAAAACTCCCGCAGACCCCAAAGGCAACGATAAATGGGGCACCACCTATGAACAAACATGAGCAGCATGCACACCTTCGAAAAAATATATTGGGCAAAAAAATGTGTCAAACTAATCATCTCAACAAAATTTCAAGGGAAGGGGGGGTGTATGAAAGCACCTGTGTGGAATGTACAGTTTGGTCAGATTGCCTTATTACTGCATCACCTAATTTTCTCACTGACTTCAGCAGTATATGTTCCCTGATTAGTTAAGTCTAAAGTATTAAAGGTCTGCTCAGATTTGATACAAAAGAAATAATAATTATTGGTTTTGGGGGAAAGGAAATGGTGCAGTATCTGTCTCATATGCCGGCGGACACCTGAACCGCGCGGTAAGGGAAGGGATAAAGGAGGGAGTGAAAGAAGAAAGGAAGAAAGAGGTGCCGTAGTGGAGGTCTCCGGAATAATTTCGACCACCTGGGGATCTTTAACGTGCACTGACATCACACAGCACACGGGTGCCTTAGCGTTTTGCCTCCATAAAACGCTAAGAAATCCAAGTAGAGTTTAAGGACACATGGAAAGGAAGTAGTACAGCACAACATAAAATCTCATGTTAATGCATTAGTCACAGCTGCATGGACGGAATGATTAGTTTCATGGAGGACTACAGTGAAAAGATGACAAGGAACACGGTTACAACACTGACAGTGCATGAAAGACAAGACACGACATCACAGACGATGGACTGTTAAATAAGTAGTGTGCCAACAATGTGTAGCGAACTGCATTAGTGAACAGGAACATGGTTTCGCTTCTTGTAAAAGTCAACACATATTTTGGCACTCCCATCACATATTTTGCACATGAACATTCTGATACGTATAGACTGCAGAAAGGAACAGAGTATGCAACCACAGGAAAACAACATGGGTACTGTGGCAACCACTGTCAAGCTGCACCCGAAGAATGGAACACACGCAAGACGTGGATTCCAGCAAATGGCACTGCTAAGCACCATTCAGCAAAATGCAGCAGCTGGGTTCTGTTTCAACTGCTGATAGAGGACACAGCTTATTTCTTCCTTGCTGATCAGACCAACTGGCTGTCTCAAGGCTTCGGAATAGGCTAAGGCAGTAAAGCCGCCATTTTGCAACTACCAAAGCACCACTGTTTAGCGACATCTGCTACCAAGAATGCTACACAGTTGTAATGCGGACTCGTCTTCCAGTGCTTGCAACAGTCTTGTTTGTGTAACTTCATCAACAAAGACAACATTGTTGCTTCATACAGCCACTGGGTCGCTATTCAGAAAGCCGAAGCCAACATTTTTCGATTGAAATAATAAAAAACTTGGCATTATGTGAAGACTCCTGTGGGAGCAAGAAAAACCTGAGTATTTTGTTTCTCACTGTTACCAAACAACAGAAAAAAACTGCATGCACACAATGCATGACATGATATGAGCATGTTAATATCGACTCGTGCACCAGGATACCACCAGGACAGCATTTAAATAGACAGCACTGCATAAGTAGTCGCCTGCAACTGCTTGTTAGTGTCACTTTCATCACCTGACTCGTAAGAAACTTATTATGGTTCAGTTTTGCCATTTCTCTGCTAATCTTCCGACTTCTGTCCTCCTCCCAACACCTTTCATACCTACATCATGCCAAGTGCAATTACCAACTTGTTAGGCTTAGCAGTTAGGCCTAGCAGTCAGGCTTAGTTCATAGCTGCAATAGGCAGCTGGTTACTCATCATTTGGAGCCAACTACATCTGGTTTTTCATCATGCTGCAGTATAATCGTGTAAAAGCACAAACTGTGTACAAAATAAGGGTTTTGTTAGTGCAGTTAAGAGGCAGAATCGTATGTACAGCTCTGCAGAAGCAAAAACAATGTTCACAGCATGCCCATCACTGGGCATGAGAAAATGCATCACTCCTGCTTCTCAGACACACAAACTATGTACAGGATATTTTTATAGATGGCCGCGCTTGCACTGGAGCCTTGAATCCTCTGCGGACGTGCGATGTCAGTTCACCAGAAGTTAGTGCCTGAAGCATCCGGCATGTTATTTGTTACAGAATTGCACACTGAACCTTATTCTGAGCTCTTCATGTGCGTATGAGCCCTGTGAATCCGGGTCACAGGCTAGTTGAGCTTGGCACAACGAAACACAGGTGGCTGGCACATAGCTGTCTATTTGCTCTTCACAGACCTCATTCAACAACCCAATGTTAGTAAATGCCACTTGGATACAATCCACACCAAGCTGGTAGCAGCTTGATCTCGCTTTGCATGCAAGCAGATAAATGGCAGTTCTGATCTGGAGTCAACATTATGGGATCAAGCACCCGGGATGTCTCTGCACAGCGCACCACAGCATGGTTGACTCTACGTGATCCGTCAGAAGATGCACTGTCGACGAGATAGGAAATGATTTCAAGGCGCAACGGTTGAAAAGATGACTGCACTGGTTACCACCAAGTTTGCAGGCCGCACTATTGTCTTGCTCCGTCAACTTCAGTTTGTGAGCCATGAGAACATTCTCAAATCTTCAAAACTTGGCCGTTGACTGGCTGTGCCACTGATTACAGCATTCCTTCAGTATTCTGCTCAGTGCTGAAATATCTGCACATATTGTCACCTGTGCTGACGTACCTGATGCATCGCTCCCATTTGACCTCTAGTCTGTTCTCACCAGATCTGACACTGACAAAAGTGCAAGCCTGCAGAGGCATTAGGAAGCTAAAACATGAGGTCTAGAGCTTTAGGGCATCTCTGATGCATTTTCCGTATTGGCACTCTGGAATCAGTGAGCATGCCCTGAGCAGCACTTTCAGGGTGAATGTAATAAGCAGGACCTGAATAGCAACAAGCAAACTGAGTAACTAAGTGTGAAGCCCTAAAGTATCAAACAGGAGTACAGGAGTGTTGTGAACCACTCCAAAGCAGTGGTCTTTGTGTCAGCAGGACTTTGCATCCAGTCAAAGTTCTTTGCTCGAGAGCACCACGCACAAGATAGCCCCAGCTTCTAGTTTGACAGCAAGGACAGTTGCAAACATTGCACTCTACAATCAGCATCGCTGCATATGTGCACCATTTATGCGCCAGTCAGGAATTAGCAGCTTGGCTGAGGCCAGGCCAAGGTTATGGAGACATTTATACAGTTCTTTTGACCACTAGGCCTCCCAAGCCATGAGGCCATCAGTCTGCATTTCAGCTCAGAGGCTTCCATGAGCAAAATGAGAGCAAGTGATGAGTGGTTCCTTTTGGTTCTGCAGACTTGAGACCAAAACATCTCAGTAGCAGAGCAGTCAGCAAGCACCAAGTTGACCAACTTCTTCTGGAAGGGTGGCACAATGATGGGCACAAGACACTTAAAAAAAGAAAGCACACATCATCATATGTTGACTCCAGATGCGGGAGGCCCAGTGGTCGTGGCTGGGCTGCTAGGATGTGATGACTTCAGCTCGAGGAACTGGTATGGCACGTGGTATGTCTGTCCCTTGTATTCGACCAGTAAGTGGCCACGCCTTGGTGACGCTCCCACAACCACCACAGTTTCACTCTTGGGCAGCTTCACCTCCCCTGCCGACTCTTCTGCAAAGACAGGTCAAGAGCGCACGTCTCAGGATTAATATGAGCCACAAAGCAAAACCCCACCAGATAGTAGACTGCTAGTGTGGCATTTGTTAAAAGTGGGCAAGCCATTTTTCCATTGACAAGCTTTTTCTGGGATGTGCCTTCCTAATGCTTCTTAACTCCGAACTCCTGGAATTACGTGTGCATTGTTCCTTCTACGAGGTGCTTTAGGGCAAGTGCCACGAATACTCTGCCACGTGACTTGCAGCAACTGCACCCCTGGCAAGTGGCACAGGTGCTTTTAGCAGAGGCTGTACATCATGGCATAAGTAGTGCAGTGAGTAAAGGCCTTATGCTAGAAATTCTCATACTGTGTTTCTGAGTTTATCAAAAGCGAAACCAGCTGTTTTCAAAAAGAATGTATAAAAGCTGCTAAAGTAGTACAGTACAATCTCGTTAATTCAAACTTCACGGCACCTGGAAAAAAGCTTCAATTATCCGAAGTTTGAATTATCGAATGGCCTCGAAAAAACTAACAAGAACCATTTTCATTACAGTATATAACCATATTTACTCACGTAAACGAACCTACTCGCATAATGAACCCACCCACCCACAATTTTTGCGTAAGAATTTGAAAAAAAAAAATGTCAGTCGTTAACGCTTCCCTTCATTTCACACCGTCATGGTCTAAAACGCATTTCTTGGCAGTGCGCCAAGATGATACGCAGCAATAACATCACGGTGTGTTTACCTTTTGACTTTAGCTCTAGCAAGGGGGTGAAGCGAACTTTGCAGAGTGCCAGCGCTTGTCCAGTTGTGCAAGCCTCGTTTTCAGACCCACATGGAGCGAATGTGCGCTGCGGATTTTGAGTGGCGCAGCGAAACACCGCCGCCGCGCAGCACCACAAGCAGCGGAAAATGGGCGGCTACCACCAGACCACTGCCGCCAGGATTTAGAAACGGCGTGTTTCCATATGCTTAGTGAAATGCTGAAAAGAATAGCTGTGCATTTACAATTAAGCTATTATTTATTCAGTGAAGACAAAGAGGACGAATTATTCTGTAACCTATTTCTGAACCAAAATAGTTAACCTGTTCGAACCTGCAGCGCTTCCTGACGTCAACCGATGCATGGTGGCTAAGCCTAGCAGCTTGGAAAGTCCAGAAGCATTCTGAAAATTTGGTGAGTTTCACCGCTAATATATTTTCGTATTGGAATGTGCCCACGGGTGCTCCCGTGTGCGGCAGCTGATAGCGGCTGGCGATAATCGGAGGCCGCAAGATAGTGCTATCGCGTTCTATTATTAAAGGCCAAGCGTAAACGGCCTCCAAGTTTTTTTTTCAGAAATGTGATGTGGGGGGTCGACTTACAATCGTGCAAATATATATGCGAGCAGTGAAGGCTTCATGGTCTTGACTGCAGCACAGTCAATGCATGATATTGCTTCAATGGCCCATGTAATGGAGCACTCACCAGGGTAGTTCATCTTCATCACTCGTGTCTGTGGGTAGCCCAGCTTTGTGTTACCACTGACGGTGTACGGACGACTTGGTGGCACAGGTGGTGGCCGCTCCTAAACGAAAAAAGTTCACAGTCAAGCCGGGAAAAAATTTTTGTTTGGAGGTTGTCAGCCCTGTTAAATAAAGTGCAGGACTTCAGGATGTAATAAGTAAAGAGGGACTTGTAGCTAGAACAGCAAAATGCCCACCACCTCGGCCATTCTTTTTTTAGTTTAGCAGATTTCAGTGTACGACGGTGTATGTCTGTGCAAAGTCGTGGGCATGTGGTGAAATGCGATCACAGATGACACCACCTTTGGATTTATTCTGGGTGTATCAACCCGGAAATATCAGCGAACTATTCCGTATTGATGCCAGGTCACCACCAGTCAAAGCCCATGCACTATCAAAACTCACCCCTGTGATAAGCCTGATTGTGGGCTAGTTACAGAAGTTTAGGAAGCAGAGGAAAAATCTGTACACCCATCTCCACTTGAAATGCACAAGCTGGTACGATTGCACATACCATGATTTACAGCAAGAAAGTGATATCCAGGGCAGGTGTCAATAGTTTATGACAGCAAAATGCACTGCAATAGGTAGCATGAAACACTTGAAAGCGCTAAAGAAAAACCTATGTACTTAGCACACTGGATAATTAGTTTGGAGCCATTGCCGGCTGCACGCTGCTCATTAAAAAAAATTACGTTTGATTTTCGTAGTTGGGTCAAATGCGAATTAGGTCACATCAGTTTTCACTCCAGTTCTAGTGTTTGGATCCATTTTTCACTGACGCATAGCGATAGTGGGTTAATGCCCATACATGCGGAATTGGTCAGTCTCAACTTTACATTCATAGATTCCTGGAAGTTCTCGTACCACTCCTGATGCAGTGGTTAAGGGATGCACCACTGCCCTGCGATGGCACATGCTGCCATTGGTGGAGCTTGTGAGACCCAGGTAACTATTCCCAAGCAACCTCCCACAACCAATCATTAATTTAACTGCACCTGCCACAGTGGGTAGTTTGCTCACAATCGGGTGGGCAGCTGGTTGCCAGATGTATATATGTACACCTGGCCAGGTTGCCCATAACCCGGTGGGCGGGTGGCAGATTGCCACCTGCCAGAAGCAGGGTTCAGACAAACAAACACACAACCGATAAATGCGGGAAGTGGCCACTATAAGTGCTAGTGCACTAAAAGTACCGATTATGACTTGTGACAGGCATGTGTTGCAGACACAGCTGTGGAGGCAGGTTTGCGCATGTGCGCACTGTGCTGCACGTGCACAAACAGCCTGACTGGTCTGCAAGGTGACTACAGCACGTACCAAGTCGAGGCCAAATAACGAGCAGGTCTGCTGGATGGTCTTGTTGTCACACCGCTCCATTTCTGGTGGCGGTGTTCCTGAGATTGGCTGAGGCCGTGGTCGGCCCTGGACACCGACTCCTGCTGGTGCGACTGCTGGCTGTGTCCTGCATTTAAGGGGAACACTTGTTGGATAAACATTTTTGCCATATGCACAATAAATGCAGAAATTATTTATAAGACGAAGGATCGTTTGAATGATTTCGTCTTATCTTTGACTGTGTTCACCGTCTAGTTTTGGTTTTGCTTCCTCATTCAGCAACTATGTGTGCAGTGTGTGTGCTCTGGCATCTATATTCGCCATCATCAGCAGCACCAGTTGCAGCCACCTTTTCCTTGCAGATTTCCTAATTCTGTCCATTCTCTTACCCTAATGGACCTTCCATTAAAGGAATGAAGTAGATTTCAAGAGAAGGCAAACGCAGCATTCTTATTGAAAAGGATCATTTTGCTAATCATTGCATCAACTGTCAATTTGCACCTGCACACACAATTTTCACCACTGCACATAATAACATTAATAACATAATGGCACCAAAAGAAGACACAGCAATGTAGTACAGTTTTGTTGTGGTTCTTCAGGTCTATTATATCTTACCAACTGCCGTACAGCCATACATAATAAGCTAAAAAAAAACCAATTTCTTCACATATATTTTGCTTCTGGCTGGATGTAAGTTTGTGATTGAAACTTTTTAGTATCTTAAAGGGCAGATAAATGATTACCGTATAAACGCGTGTAAGGGCCGCACTTTTTTTCCCAGATTCGGCGGGCAAATTTCGGGGTGCGGCCCATACACGCGATTTTTGAAAGAAAATTTTTTTTTTCAAGTGAAAGCAAACCAATCTGGAATGCGCGGCATTTATTTACCATTCAGGCATCACTCACGGAGTCTTCAGACTCCGAGCTGGTGCTGTGTTCAGGTAAATGTTCAGCCCACAGAAAGTGGTCTTCGGTCCCGTCTAAACTGTTTGAAATTCCGGTCACTTTGAAACTCCGGGTTACAATGTCGGTCGACATGGAATTCCACGCGGACAAAATCTATCCAAGCACAGTCGCGAGCGGTGCCCTCTTAAGCCAACCGTGTCGGCGTCTCGTCGTGATTGCCATTGGCCATCCATTCCGAATACTGCCTTTGAAATTCAACCTTAAAAGGCCGATTGACGCTTACATCCAGGGGTTGCAGCATGCCGGTGAGGCCGCCCGGTATCACGGCTATGTCTGTGCAGATACCGCGTAGGTGTTCCTTAACCCTACCCGTCAAGTGACCGCGGAAGCTGTCCAAGACGAGGAGTGATCGTCAGGCCAGCATGGCGCCTGGGCGCTTCTCCCAAACGCTTTTTACCCAGTCGAGCACAAGCTCATCGTCCATCCAGCCCTTTTCTTGGGCGCGAACTACAATTCCCTTGGGGAAAACGCCTTTAGGAATCGTTTTTCTTTTCAGGATGACATAGGGGGGCAGCTTCCGCCCATCCGCGGTGACGCACAGCATAACGGTACACCGTTGGCGCTCCGCGCCGGTTGTCCGCACGTTCGCTATCTGCGAAAATATATAGTTGTGCTCACGACGCAGACCGATGGCATACTTCTGAAAGCTGAGCACCTTGTCGGTGTAGTCGGGGGGCAGCCGCTGGCACAGCGTGGTCCTTCGCCGAAATGATAGGCCCTTCCTCTTCAGAAATCTTCGTACCGAGTCGGCACTAGCCTTGAAGTCCTCTTGCGGTATGCTTTTAGCACGCGCCAAGGCTTGTGCCCTCACGCGCAGCATGTCCGTTGTCAACGCGTAGCCGTTGTTCCGCACTTCCATTGAATAGCATAGCAGCTCTTCTTCTAGCTCAGGAAATTTGCATGGCTTGCCTCGGAAAGCGCGCTTTTTGGAGCTGGTATTCTTCTACGCATCCCTTTGTCCTCACCACCGTCGGACACACTTCTCGTCCACGTCAAATTTTCTGCCCGCGGCACGCTTGCTGTGTTCGAGAGCGAACTCCACTACTTTCAGTTTAAAGCCCGCCGTGTAGCTGTTGAGGTGCTTGCCCATCGTGCAACAGTGACAATGCTCGGAGGCAGTTCATGAAAAAGTGAAGAACGACAGCGCACGAGAGCAACAACTATGCCGAGCGACCACGCTAACACAACCACCAAAAAACGCATGCTTTGACAGCCAGAACAGAACAAAATTAGACCTGGCGATACCGATGCCGATACGGATAGCGGAAGTACAGTAGCAGAAGCTCGCGGCAGAAGAAAAGATGATGATGATGACCCGCGGCCTCGGGCGCCATCCATGGGCGGCACCTCGAAGCTCTTGTGCGCATATATTTCGAAGGCTATTCTTGCGTGTTTCCTGGAAAGTTTGGGTGCGGCCCTTACACGGATTTTTTTTTTTTCAAATGTTTCCTTTGGGAATACGGGGTGCGGCCCTTACACGGGTGCGGCCCTTACACGCGTTTATACGATAACTTACCTTGAACCCAAAAGTAATCCTCCTGTTTGCTGTTGGCATCTGCCAACAGCAATGCTTCAGTTCCACACTTGCTATACATGCACCAGTTTTCTTTTTTGTGCATTTGGCTCACATATTTTTTTTCTATGCTAGCTGTGTACGATGTTTCCTTTAAACTTGAATATGAAAAACATGAAACCACAAGGTGCAAAGTTGTGTAGTAAACATGCATTTGGCACCGCAAGTTGCAGCACGCTAGTATGCAAGAATTGAAATGCCCATCACCTTCCATACCACACATGCAGAATTGCTGTGGTGTATCAGGTTTTATTTTCACTCTAGTTCTGTGATGCTCACTTGTAAAACCATTTGCTTTGAAGTGGGCCCACTTGAAAACAAGTGGGAGCATTTAAAATCTCACTTAATATTTTCACCTGGGGAAGGACGCGTGCCAACGTAACGTGAGAATGCAGGATGAATGGCATGAATTTTTACATGCTTAGATGTTTTGGCACACCTTGAGCAGTTGGGTGCAGAGGGAGGGAAGAAAAAGGTGGCAAGTGCGTGTACGTGCCTCATGTTGGCTGCTCGTGGTGCCCTGCCATGCAGCTGCAGGCTTCGTCGGAGGCTGGGCCACCGCAGCCGCTGGTGCCAGCCACGCCACACTGCCTGGATCAGCACGGCGGCCGCGTGGCGTCGTGCCTCGCGTAGAAGCTCCAGCTGCTGCCGCGCATTCTCACTGTGGAGTGACAAGGTGCACTGGCTCAACTAACTTGACTGGCACAGTTTAGTTGACCAAGCAGTACATGAATTCACTAAAATGGCGAACTTATTAGCTGACCAGATTAGTCACAGAGCCATAAATTGCGCAAATAACATAATGAGTGACTGCAGGCAGGCTGTGAACACAGCTGAGCAGGAAAATTCCTGCAAAAGAACTCCAAGACTTCTTACCTTTGCTTGGGAGCAGATAAGTGTTACTGACACCTGTATCTCACGTATGTAATATAAATGTCATCAACATACGGTGAGCATGCGAACAGCAGGCTTCATATGGCGCATTGCTTTGTGATTATGGTGTCTGCTTTTTGCGTGATAAAGTAGTGAACAAGTTTGAACTGCAAGTTGAAATATTCAGTTTGAATGGGAATGCAGGTGTATAATAACCATAATGGCATGCCCCCTCCAGAGATCGATTTATTCTGAACAACAGTGAGTTGCAGTGAATTTCATTGTGGTGTAATCTGCCCATAGATGTAAACCCTACCTCAAGAAGATGTGCCTCTTGCCCAAGGCCCAGTTGACGGCTGCATTGGAGAGCTTGATGTTCTCAATTGCTTGGCTGAAGTACTCCAGGATCAACTGCAGCAAGCAAGTTGTTTGTTTGCACATTTAAGCCTGTTGCTAAAGCCATCACAAATTACCAGAGAGTCAGATTTTTTAAATGCACAGATTAAAGCTACACCATGACAACCAAGAATATGAGAGTTCTTTGGTAAATGTGTTAAGAAAGGAAGTTACAAGGACATATATCCTTTATGAAGTTTTAGTCACTTCTTCAAAATGGTTGTCAACAAAGACCACCTGCTTAGGTGAAGCTAATAGAAGCTTGCTTTTCTACCAAAAAATTCAAAAATCATAAAAATACTGCATCAAAATACACTCGCCCATTGCAGCAACACTGCCTTATGGCTGTAATTCATAGGCATTGAGCCGGATTTCATGCTTGGAAAGAGGATTAATAAATATGGCTCCCAATTTAGAGATTTCAACTGACCAAAAACCAATCCATTGCCGAATACTTGCAGTTTCATGCTGATGCAGTGAGTAACAGCTCGTTACGATAATGAAATAGAGAGCCATGGAACCAATGCATGACTAGTAGTGGATTGTTTAGAAAATTGCAGAACTTCAAGAACAACCAGGAGTAGTATGCTACATCTATGGCTATAAAATCCAGAAAATAAATTTCTCAAGACTGATACCATTGAACATGCAGCTCACACCATGCATGGTGTACAGCTTACGAGCTGCCACTCTTAAGATAGTGGAAAAACAGGTTCCTGCATGTTCGTTTGTTGTCTTCAACAATCTTGCTGGCACAAACCTCCTTAAACGACTATAGACGCATAATTTTATTGTGCATTTTCTTCTGTCAAATGACGCGTCAGAACACATGGATTACCGGGTGATATTTGCCTACAACTGCTAAATAATTTACAGTTGAATTTCTTCTCATGCTGTTTTGGTTTCGGTTTCATCGATCGAACGACGACTGTGACGACAGGTTGATGTTTTGGTCACGTGATCCACCAGAAAAACAGTAATAGGATCACTGATATGTAGTTTTAATTCAATACGCCATTTAATCCAGCCTTTTCCAATACCTGGAATGACAAAAATGACTTGTCAGCTATTATATTACAGTTTTTCTAGAGGATCATGTGACCAAACATCAACTTGGCGTCACAGTCGTTGTTTGGTCGATGAAACCGAAACCGAAACAGCGTCAAGAAGAAATTCAATAAGGAATATTTAGTGGTCGTACACGAATACCGCAGGGTGCTCCATGTATAAAAATGTCTTACGCATCGCTTGAAAGAAGAAAACACTCAAGCAGAAATTTGGTGTCTATAGAACTAAACTGCATAAGTGCTTTGAAAGCTAGAAAGAACTATCCTGTATGTGCACAACACCCTTGTAGCCTAAGATTCACACGCCGCACTTACAAATGAGCCTCTTATCATCATCATCATAATCATCATCAGCCTTACTACACCCACTGCAGGGCAAAGGCCTCTCCCATGTCTCTCCAATTAACCCTGTCCTTTGCCAGCTGTGCCCACCATATGCATGCAAACTTCTTAATCTTGTCCGCCCACGTAACCTTCTGCTGCTCCCTGCTACACTTGCCTTCTCTTGGATTCCACTCCATTGCCTTTAAGGACCAGTGGATATCTTGCCTTCGCATTACATGCCCTGCCCAAGCCCATTTCGTTCTCTTGATTTCGACTAGGATGTCATTAACCCGTGTTTGTTCCCTCACCCACTCTGCCCGCTTCCGATCTCTTAACGTTACACCTATCATTTTCTTTTCCATGGCTTGCTGCGTTGTCCTTAACTTAAGCTGAACTCTTTTCATTAGCCTCCACGTTTCTGCCCCGTAGGTGAGTGCCGGTAAGATTAAGCTGTTGTACACTTTTCTCTTGAGAAATATTGGTAAAATGCCATTTATAATCTGAAAGAACCTCCCATATGCGGTCCACCCCATTCTTATCATTGTAGTTATTTCCCTCTCATGATCCGGATCAGCTGTCACTACCTGCCCTAAGTAGTCCTTTAGCACTTCCAGCACCTCACTACCAACTGTGAACTGCTGTTCCCTTGCTAGACTGTTGAACATTACTTTGGTTTTCTGCATGTTAATTTTTAGACCCAGCATTCTGCTCTGCCTGTCTAAATCAATGATAATCGCAAATTACTTAGGTATTCTCCATTACCTGTTATCCCCAACTGTTCCCAACCCAGGCCTTGGTACACCTCCTGTAAACAGGCAGTGATCTTCTGTAATCTCCTAGTATGCAGCTCCATTACTATAGCTCCAAAAGTACTATACTAAAGACATTAAACATATTATAGATGCTGTCCCCTTGTCAGTGACTGTAGGATGCACTGCAGAAAACGGTACTAGCATTGAAATAAGTGTGGAGCTTCTTTGTGCACTAACAAGGTTGTTCTCATCTTTGCTTCGGGCAAGGCAGAAGTGAGAAATTGTGAGACAGCTACCTTGCAGTCACCCACAGCCTTGTCCTCTGTCTTCTTGAGGACCTTGAAAGGAGCCAGGAGGCGGTAGCGCATGTTGAAGGCCTTGAAGCGCATACGGTGCGGTAGCCCTGTATTTCAGAGGGGGGGGGGGGGGGGGGTAAATGGCGCATTTCTCATGAACAAAGCAAGGCCTAATGCAAGCAAAGCTCACTATTGTATATTTTTCTTTGTTTTTGTTTTCATTCTGATGGCCCTTGTAAATTGTATTTTTTCTTTCTCTGGCCTTAACTGTGGGTAGCTCCATCCTGTTCTTATAAGATTTTAAAGTTTGCACATGCGTAATATGCCTCTAAGCAATGTTTCTGTACCTTGCATAGAAAACGTTCTTGACTAGCTGCATAGGACTAAGTTCTAGATTATGCAGAAACAGAATGAATGTGTGGACATTAGACATAGTACCAGGTACATTTTCCTTGATTTGTTCATATGAGGTGGAATTCCTTGTAGGCGTATACAAGGGTTTTTACAAGAATTCCTTGGAGAGTTCTAAAGCTGCAGTACCAGTTGCTGCATTTGATTTTAGCAGTAATAGCGAAGCTTTTTCGTAGCAGCAACTTGGATGAAAAAGTTACTCCCAACGAGTTTGCTCACATAGAAAACAAGATGCAGAAGTGCAACTGATGTTCAAGTGCAATCACTTTAAAATACCCGTGTATGGCTCAACAGTAATTGCAGAGACTATTCTTTCTCTTTCTTCTACTATCCTCATCTACTATTTTCATTCCCGTCGTCATCATACTTCACTGTGCTGCCATTAGTTTAAACCAATTTTAAATCTACACCAAAAATCCACGTCTTCAAAATCACCTTTGCTTGCTAATATATTTCTGCTGAGGCGAGACTGGCTACCTCATCATGCCTACTCATTTGCTGTATACTGACATAACCTCTAGGGCATTATTGCAGGGGAAGGTGAATTTAAGTGTAAATAATTTTTCACTTGCTTATGCTATACGAGCAAAGACATTCTAGTTCTGAGATCATCATCAGCATATTTCAGGTCATTTTTAGCTGAGGAGTATTTTTAGGTTTCATTTGTTACACTTGCATTGCACATGTAACTCCCAGTCTTATACAGCTTCTACATCATTTAATCGTTCACACTTCTTCTATTATTGCCATTTCACTTTATTTTTTTGCAGCATGCTAACGTGACCTGTTCTGTGATATACTCCTGTAGATAAACTGCCCTTTGCATGACTGTTTCAGTCTTGTCGCAAGAACACTTGACACTTCTGCCCTGCTCACCTCCAGCCATCAGGTTGACTGTCTCGAGCACTTGGAGCGCCCTTAGCTGCTTCATCACCACAGTACGCTCGAACTGGCCCGGCTGCTCATGCTTGTTGGCCTGCCGCAAGGGAACGAGAAGTGGAAACAACGACAGTTTGCATGTACTCAGGTGATCACAAGAAGACTGCTCAGGGAGCCTTGAAAGCAAATGACATTTCGGAAAATGGAATACAGCATTGAATCGTATGAGCACTACTTCAAGTTCACTGGCCTTGAATATACTAGTTTGATCAATGCAGGAAAAGAAACGACAATGAAAAGAGTTGTGTACTTTAGAGAAATCGAAAAAAACCTGTAGTGTACTCAACGTGATTATTCCTAAGCCAGTTCCTCAATGAACACGCACGACAGAGAAAATAGTTAACAACTCTGCACAATGATGTCAATTTTCTGTCATGCCGGCAGCACTTTCTGGTACAGCTGATCTGTGCAGTCATCAAAAGCAATGTCCCCTTACACTTCAAGTGTGATACCCGCAAGTCATTAAAAGACTAGACAGCCAGAAGTTATAATAGAGCCTTCATATGGCTAGGCCTGTGTTCACATCTAGCGAACTAATTTCAGACTTTCTACCACACAAGAACTTGTGAGAGTTTCCTTATGTCGATTGTTTAAACTCTCTTTACTTCATTGTTGCATTGTCTGTGACTTGTGCACAGCCCACGCCAAAATGCATTCAGCATGCATGCCACGTGCCAGAAAGGGGCTTTCTGTTGAACACAAGCCACTATTATGCTTTGTTGATGAATGCATGATGAATGCACATACCCGTATGCAGCGCACGAAGTGAGGCTTGGCGTGGACCAGAGTCCGCAGCAGGTTGTCTAGTCGCGTGTGGAAGTCCTGGGTCAGTGTGGAGACGGGCTCGTCACCATTTTGCCTGTTTCCGAAAGAAATGAAGAGCAAGGAAGGAAATTATGGTAGCATCACCAGATGGAGAAGAACTCTGTTCACTGTTTTTCAGAACAGTCTTGCTTCAGAGCTTTGTGTTCTAAGGAGTCCCCTAGAGATATAGATGATATCTTTCTTTTGTCTGCAAGAGTTGAGTTTTGTTTTTGAGTGCTTGATAAGTGTGCACAACTGCATTAATCATATATATTAGCATGTGCGCACTGGCACATCTTATTTTTGTCATCACCATCATAAGCATGGCTACACCTGCAGCAGAGCAAAGGCTTCTCCCATATCTTTCCAATTAACCCTGTCTTGTGCCAGCTCAGCCCATTACAGATGGTGGGGCGGGCCGGCACACATTTTTCTTGTTTCTTTTTCCTCGTACCAATATAATCTATGCCTCGTGCCAGCTGCGGCCACCCTATCCCTGCAAGGTTCTTAATCTCATCTGCCCACATAACTTTTGGCCTCCCCTTGCTACGTTTGCTTTCTTTCAGAGTCCAGTCTGTTACCCTGAAGGACCAGCGGTTATCTTGCCTTCGCATTACATGCCCTGCCCAAGCTCATTCAATTCTCTACACATTCAATAATTAACCTATATTCCTGGACTATACTAACAAACACTCTATGCTTAGTTCAAACAGAAAAAAGGTTGGGTACCAATGAAGTCGAACAAATTTTGATTTGATTGTATTGTTCTGGACAGTGTACTGCCATCTAATCAATGCACTTAATTAGCATTCATGTAGTTTAACACCGTTTAAATAACTTGGTCTATGCTGAAACAGTGATCACCTGTGGTCACCTCTGAATGCTTTTTGTGCTTTGGACTTAAACACTATATTGAGCCTGTAGAAATGATTTCACTGTAGCAATCACAATCTCCAACAACACTTACAGTTCAGTGTGCGCTGTTGGCGAAACCCTAAATGACACTCCACGAGGTGCAATACCTGCAAGGAAAGAAGAAACGGACATGTTATGAGGTAGTTGTAAAGCTAATTAAATAGCCCACAGTACAGTAATCCCCTATAAATCGATATCGGTAAACGTGAAATCATGCGTAATTCATCACCTTGCAATAGTTCAGTTAATTTAAAGATCTGAAGTGGCATGCAAAGATACTGAAGTTCAGCCCGAAGTAGGAAATGCCAACAATGCAAGCACAGAGGCCATTTGGTTGATCATCTTCCCATACGTATGCGCTACATAGAAATGTCGTATGTCATTGTGTCCTCCTGTGTTTTCAATGTAGCGCAAACATTCAGGGATGCCCCAGTTCTTATAATTAGTGCACGAGCTCGCGCACAATGTCGCGCAGAACGAGGCGACACTACTACTTACTGTGATGTGCACAGTGATGTGCACGCTGGCTAAAGCGATCCTCTGAAGTTCACCACTACATGATCACCAAATGTATTGGGCAGCATGCGCGCCAGCACTGGCATATACAGTAAAAGCTCGTTAATTCGAACTTTATGGGACCGGGAAAAACTTTGAATTATCCGATGTTTGAATTATCAAATGGCCTCGAAAAACCTGACAACAACCATTTGCATTATGGTATATGTACCATATTTACTCGCGTAGTGAACCCACTCGCATAATGAACACACCCACCCCCGATTTTCGCCTAAGAATCCGAAAAAAAAAAAGCGTCAGTCATTAACACATTCCCTCCATTTCGCACCATCACGGTCCGCAACACATTTCTTGGGAGTGAGCCAAGATGCTGCGCAGCGATAACATCACGGTGTATTTACCTTTTGACATTAGCTCTAGCAAGGAGCAGAGACCGCCAGGATTTAGAAACGGCGTGATTCCATATGCTTAGTAAAATGCTGAAAAGAATTGCTGTGCATTTACAATTAAGCTATTATTTATTCAATGAAGACAAAGAGGACGGTTCATTCTTTGTGACCCCTTTGTGAACCAAAATAGTTAACCTGTTCGAACCTCCCGCGCTTCCTGATGTCAACTGATGCATAGTGGCTAAGCCTAGCAGCCTTGAAAATCGAGAAGCATTCTGAAAATCTCGCCGTTTCATCGCTAAAATTTTGTGCTGCGGGCATCTTCAGACAAAGCGAAAGCTAGATGCGACTTTTGTTTGCTGTGAACATGAGGCACAGTGTAGCGGCAACGACGAGTTCGTGGCGAAACAAGAGGCTGCTCCGGCAGGTGCGGCTATGTTGTAGAAGTGGGCGGAAGCAGCAGAAGTCAGACGCGGTCGTGCCCTGATTGGTCTGCGCTGCGCTGACAGCCCACGTTGACCGAAAAAGCTTCCGGCCAGCAGCTGACCGCCGGGCAATGCTAAAAACCGGCGTCATGATCGTGGCTGACCACGTGCTTCCGTTGGCGACTGGTGGGTGGAAGGATGGACGACACTCGGAAAGAAAAAAAAAGTTTTTCGCACATAATTTGTAGCGCCCGTCCGAAGTCCTAGCCTTTCATGGCCGTTGGCTGGGGCCGCGCCGACAGTACTTATCCATATTTCCGAACTAACAGGGTTCGAATTAATGAGTATTTAGTTGTGAGTTTTGGAGGCTGTGCAGAAATGAGAGTAGGCAGCCGCCACCATGGCCGCCAAACCCTACCCTCCGGTGCCGCCGGCCACCGCGCCGGTGATGGTGCCATTTAGGTCTTACCCACTCTTCCACACTTTTACCAGGTTCCATCTTCTGTCCCCGTTTAGGACGTACGCAACCTCTAATTATGCGGAGGTGCTTTTTTTTTTTGGCCATGTGCTGCGTGCCAAGCTGCCCAGACGCGGCAGCGCATAGTTCGAATCGTCCGTAGTGGAACCGAATCGCTTTCGAATTAACGGGCTTTTTTATACACAGATCTAAATTCGAATTATAGAGGTTCGAATTAACGAGCTTTCACTGTATAGAGTATGCACACAGTTCATATTTCGTGGAAGGCACCGATCTTGTCGGTACAACACACACTGCACCAGTCCCGGATTGCCTGAATGAACCTCGCGTGCTCTGTTCTTGTCGCCCATTTTGAACCAACAGCAGCTCTTAATGCAAGCTGTTACGTTTGGAGACGCCAACATGCCAAGAATATTAAAGCCACTGGGAATCATCAATCTACCGAGGCTTCAAAGGGCCGTCGATGTGGTTGCAGCGCTACGAGTGCAGGTGGTGGCGTCTACAAGGGTCCTCCCCCCCCCCCCCCCTGTTGTTTGAGAAAGGCTTTGGTGAACTCGTCTTTTGTTCTCAACACCGGACCCACCCAGGACATTTTTCTCCCGGAGGGGACGGCAGGGGAGCTGGCGAGCGGCGGAACTGCAAATCAGCCGTGACAAATGCGGCCGGGTTTAACTAAGCCAACGTCTCTGGAATCTTCGTGCTTCGAAAACAACTTCGACTTGGACTGTGCTTTCCCACGCTCGACGTGAAAGCTTCTGCGAACTGCGGTGGGATCCATTCGCCCCCACGCTACCGCTGTGAAGTGCAGGTGACTGACCTTCGACGCTCTCAGTGGGACCCCCTTCGGGCTATTCATCACTGAAGCCTGGACAGCGCGGACCCCAATCTGCCAGAAGTGGCAAGAGTGTGTGGCTGGGGGCGGACCCGGAAGACTGGACACGTGATCTACATCACAGTGATTCGACGCATTTTTAATGAACTAGATTCCCCAACTAGGGACCTGGGGACAGCGGACCCTATTTAAGCAGCGATCTGGCGTGTGTTCGCCAGCTCCCGATTCACTCTTTCAATCTTTGTATAAATGTAAATAAACCCTTCAGTCTCTCCTTCACCTCGAAAACCCTCTCATCTCTTCGTCAACCCCACTACAGCAGTCTCCCGATCCGGAACCCGGGGACACCGACCTTCGCGAGAGACGGCACAGGCGAACCAGGGGCCCGCATCTAACAACTGGTTGGCAGCGGTTGGATCGACCATGCGGCGTGGTGTTGCTTCCGTGGGTGAGTGCTTGAACTTTGCTTGAGATTCGCCAGGCTTCAATTGTTTGGGTTAATACATTGAACTGCTGGGAATCGAGGGAAGTTGTTCAGTGAGACAAGTGTGTGTAGCTCACGTCAACAGTTGTGCAGCAAAGTTCAAGGCTCGGAACAGTAAACATGGATCTAATGAAGTTGCTAAGGTCAGATTTGCTGTCATTGTGTGAAGAGTTGGGTGTAGATGTAGAAGAGAAGATGAAAAAGTCACACATTTGCACATTGCTCTTGGAAACGGCCAATGAAGAAACAGTTAGCGATACGTGGGAACTCCTCAAAGCGGAGCGAAAGAAAAAGGAAGATGAGCGAAAGAAAGAGGAAGATGAGCGGGAGCGAAAGAGAGAGGAAACTGAGCGAAAGAAAGAGGAAAATGAGCGCCAACGGCTAGCGGCCGAGCGAGAGGAACGGGAGCTCAGAAGGTTGCAGCTTGCGAATGACCAAAAGAAACTGGAATGTGAGAGTTCGAGAGGCATGACTCCAGAGAGAGTGAGTCAGGCCGAATCGTTTCCTATGGACAGATTGATGCAGCCGTATAAGATTGGCGAGGATCTTGGTTATTACCTCGTGAATTTCGAGAGGACGTGTGAGAAACGGGGTTACGCTAAGGAGACCTGGCCACAAAAGCTACTAATGGTGTTACCCTGTGAGGCGGCCACTATAGTCGCGAAAGATGCCGATGACTACGAGAAGGTGAAAGCGAGTTTGCTAAGAAAGTACCGACTTTCGGCAGAAGAATTCCGACAGCGGTTCAGAGGTGCCAGCAAGAGAAGCAGCGAGAGCTATGCAGAATTCGCATTCAGTTTGAAGGCCAACCTTACAGAGTGGTTGAAGGGCGCGGAGGCATATGGCACCAAAGATAAGGTTGTCGAATGTGTAGGCCTCGAGCAGTTCTATAACAGTATCCCTGAGGCCGTTAAGTTATGGGTGCAAGACAGAGAAAATGTGAGCACAGCGGAGAAAGCTGCAGAACTAGCGGACGAATATGCAACACGGAGAAAGCTGAGTTCCGAGTCAAGCGAGTCTGAAAAGAAAGCGTTCGGTTTAAGGAAGCGTTTCATTCCCAAAAATCGATCGCAATTTAGGAATCGCGAGACAGTTGAGGGCATTAAACAGGCCCCAGAAAAAACTGAGGATCGTGCCAAGCAGGCCGGAGCTCAGAAAGCATTGACGAAGGAGTTCGAGGCCAGGAAGCCGTTCCGTTGTTTCAACTGTCAGGAAACTGGACATATTGCAGCAAGGTGTACGAAGACGCGATTAGCTTTCTCATATGCCAACGACAGTGATGAGAATTTGGAACTTCTGCGTCCATATATTCACGAACTCCAAGTAAATGGAAAATTGTGCAGGGTCCTTCGGGACAGCGGGGCAACAATGGACATTGTTCACCCCTCATATGTCAAGGAGGAAGACTTTACTGGGGAAGTAGCATGGATAAGACAGGTACTAGAAAATCAGAGTGTGTGCCTCCCTATGGCAAGGGTGGTGATTTCCGGCCCGTTCGGCGAGCTAGCGACAGAAGCCGCCGTCTCGTCGGCTGTTTCATTGCAGTACCCGTATCTATTCTCCAATAAGTCAAATCAGCTGCTTTGCGATCGAGGTCAGAAGCTGGCTGAGGGGACAGTGAAAGCCCTGACTAGGTCCAAATCACGCGAGCTTGCTTCCAAGCTTAGGTACAGCCAGGAATCAGAGGCAACTGGTGAGAGGGAGGGAATTCCCGAGATTGCGGAACCAAGCAAAGAAAATGCAGTTCGAGCACATGAACAGCAGCAGGAACCTGTTACCGAAGGTAGCCCCATCGATGCCAGCCTACAAGAAGCGTGCAGTCCAGACTCCATGTTATTGCCCACCTCCCTGTGCATGGATCGCTTGTTGCGCGTTGACAGAGACTCCTTAATCACAGAACAGGAAAGAGACCCTAGCTTGTCAAAGTTACACTTCATAGCCAAGGAGGGTATTGCTAGGCGTAACGTGACATTGCACCACAAAGGCGGATTGCTGTATCGCCATTACAGGGACAAAAAGGGGAAGACGCTTGATCAGCTGGTCGTGCCTGAAAAGTACCGCTCTGACCTTTTAGGCCTCTGTCACGGAAACAGTTGGTCAGGGCACTTAGGTGTAAACAAAACGAAGGAAAGGCTGCTTGGGGAATACTACTGGCCGGGATGTTTCCGAGATGCTGAACGCTACGTGCAGTCATGCGACGCGTGTCAGCGCACCGGAAAACCAGGAGAAAGATGGAAGGCCCCGCTAAAGCTGGTGCCGCTTATCTCGGAGCCTTTTCGACGTCTGGTCATTGACACCGTCGGGCCACTACCCAGAACTAAGTCAGGCTATAAGTACGTACTCACTATGATATGCCCTGCTACCAAGTTCCCGGAGGCGGTGCCGCTAAAGGAGCTTAGCTCGGCAGAGATAGTGGACGGTCTCCTGTCCGTTTTCGCTCGAATTGGCTTTCCGGCAGAAATTCAGGCTGATCAGGGGACAGTTTTCACGAGCGCACTCACAACCACGTTCTTACAGAGGTGTGGGGTGAGGTTGATTCATAGCTCCGTTTACCACCCTCAATCGAACAGCGTCGAGAAGTGGCACTCAGTGCTCAAAAGAGTGCTACGTGCTTCCTGCTATGAGCACAAAGACGATTGGGAAAGTTGCCTCCCGGCAACGCTGTTCGCCCTGAGAACAGTACCGCACGAAGCGACGGGCTTCACTCCTGCAGAACTAGTGTACGGAAGGGCTCTTCGTTCCCCGCTTAGGATGCTTAGAGAAATGTGGGAGGGGACAGGAGAGAGTCAGTCAGTAGTGGAGTATGTGTTGCAGTTACTAAACCGGCTGAGTGCCACACGAGAACTAGTGGATCGAAATCTCAAAACAGCTCAGGACACGGCGAAGAAGTACTACGACAAGAATGCTAGACTGAGAACCTTCAAGACGGGGGATCGTGTGCTTATTCTCAGGTCCGCACGCAAAAATAAGATGGAAGTTCACTGGGACGGGCCAGTGGAAGTTTTGGATCAGATTTCAGAAACCAACTACACTTTGAAAATGCCAGGGAGAGGACAGCAGATAAAGATCTATCACTGCAATTTAATGAAGCCCTATGTAGAAAGGAGCGGGGTTGTAAACATGGCCATAAATATCCCCGAAGAGCTACAAACCGAAAACCCTGAGTGGAAAGGCAGCATGAAAGAAAATGCTACCAACAGCATAGAGGAAATCGTGTCCCGATCCGCGAGCACCATGGATCTAGAACAAAAGCAACTCCAAGAATTGAGGCAACTGCTGTGCGAATTCCGGGAGAGTTTTAGCGACCGGCCGGGGAAGACAAATCTCATCACGCATGAGATAGAGCTAACTTCGACCGATCCAGTAAGATCAAAAGCCTACAGAGTTTCTCCAAGGCAGAAAGAAATAATTGAGGCGGAGATAAAGCACATGCTGGAACTTGGCGTGATAGAGCCAGCAGAGAGCGACTACACCTCCCCGCTGATACTCGTGGAGGCACCAGGCAAAGATCCGCGACCTTGCGTGGACTACAGGAAGCTGAATACCATAACAAAGGACCAGCTGTACCCGATACCGAACATCGAAGAAAGGATCGAGACAGTTAGCGCGGCACAGTACATCTCCACCCTTGACCTGGTGAGAGGGTACTGGCAAGTCCCCCTCTCGGAAAGCGCGAGTCGGTATGCAGCATTTATTTCTCCCATGGGGGTATTCCGACCTTTGGTGCTCAGTTTTGGGCTAAAGAATGCACCTTTTAGCTTTTCAAAGCTAATGGACATCATCCTCAAGGACATGCAGGATTTCGCGCTGCCTTACCTTGACGATGTGGCCATTTTTTCTAACTCTTGGGAAGACCATGTTTCCCATCTCAGGAGGGTACTGACGAGTTTGAGGGACGCTGGGCTAACCATTAAGGCCGAAAAATGTAGTTTTGGCTGCTCACATGTCACCTATCTTGGTCATGTTGTCGGTAGAGGGACGAGGAGACCGTCAGACCTCAAGATAGCCCCTATCGCTGAATTCCCGCAGCCCCGAACTAAGACGGATGTACGGTCATTTCTCGGTCTGGTGGGGTACTACCAAAGGTACATACCCAACTATTCACAGCTAGCAAGTCCTTTGACCGATGCGCTTCGCAAAGAAAAGCCGAATAGCGTTATCTGGGACGCAGCAAAAGAAATTTCGTTTCAGAGCTTGAAGAGCGTGCTGGTTTCGCGGCCCGTGTTACGCGCGCCGGACTACAGCAAGGAATTCGTGGTCCAGTGTGACGCCAGCGACCGGGGTATGGGGGTCGTATTAAGCCAAGTCGGAGACGACAATGAGGAGCACCCTATCCTTTATGCCAGCAGGAAGTTAACCGTAAGGGAAGAAGCCTACAGCGCTTCGGAAAAGGAATGCGCTTGTCTGGTTTGGGCCGCACAGAAGCTAGCCTGTTATGTTTACGGGGCGAAATTTACTTTCGAGACAGATCATTGTCCGCTTACATGGCTGCGTCAAATGTCGCCCAAGAATGGCCGCTTGCTTCGATGGAGTCTAGCCCTCCAGCAATATAACTTTTCTGTGCGATACAAAAGGGGCAAATGTCATGGCAATGCCGACGGATTGAGCAGGTTATTCCCATAATTGAGGTATCCGTTCGGTGGCAATTCGGTGCCTTTTCGTATTTTTTTTAGGTGCTAGTTAGCTTTGTTTTGGCGTGGTGTCCTATTATCCTTTTTCTTTTGCTTCCAAATTTGCCACCTCTCTTCAAGCCGTGTTCGGCGAATCGGGCTTTGGCAGCGAATTTGGCAGACATGGAAGCTGTTCTTAGTAGCCGAGATTACTGCTGTCAGCTACAAAATTTTGTGCTTACGTTTACATTGACAATGCAGTAGTATTGCAAAACAGCCTGGCGGCTCTCGGGTGAATTTCGTGCACTGCCTGGGGAGTGGCGCCATGTTGAGTGGCTGATTTCGACTAATGCCTCCGTTGTCCGAGGTTTAGGACTCTACTCTGTGCTTGCAGACAAGATGAAGAAGGGCCTCCCACGCTACAACTCAAGTCATCTCTCCTCGACCAGTGATTGTGACCACTGGCCGATCGAGATTGTCCTGGCCGCGGAGGAGCTGTTACGTTTGGAGACGCCAACATGCCAAGAATATTAAAGCCACTGGGAATCATCAATCTACCGAGGCTTCAAAGGGCCGTCGATGTGGTTGCAGCGCTACGAGTGCAGGTGGTGGCGTCTACAAGGGTCCTTCCCCCCCCCCTCCTGCTGTTTGAGAAAGGCTTTGGTGAACTCGTCTTTTGTTCTCAACACCGGACCCACCCAGGACATTTTTCTCCCGGAGGGGACGGCGGGGGAGCCGGCGAGCGGCGGAACTGCAAATCAGCCGTGACAAATGCGGCCGGGTTTAACTAAGCCAACGTCTCTGGAATCTTCGTGCTTCGAAAACAACTTCGACTTGGACTGTGCTTTCCCACGCTCGACGTGAAAGCTTCTGCGAACTGCGGTGGGATCCATTCGCCCCCACGCTACCGCTGTGAAGTGCAGGTGACTGACCTTCGACGCTCTCAGTGGGACCCCCTTCGGGCTATTCATCACTGAAGCCTGGACAGCGCGGACCCCAATCTGCCAGAAGTGGCAAGAGTGTGTGGCTGGGGGCGGACCCGGAAGACTGGACACGTGATCTACATCACAGTGATTCAACGCATTTTTAATGAACTAGATTCCCCAACTAGGGACCTGGGGACAGCGGACCCTATTTAAGCAGCGATCTGGCGTGTGTTCGCCAGCTCCCGATTCACTCTTTCAATCTTTGTATAAATGTAAATAAACCCTTCAGTCTCTCCTTCACCTCGAAGACCCTCTCATCTCTTCGTCAACCCCACTACAGCAGTCTCCCGATCCGGAACCCGGGGACACCGACCTTGGCGAGAGACGGCACAGGCGAACCAGGGGCCCGCATCTAACAAAGCCGAAGAATCTATGCATGCTACTGCATGCTTGCACCATGCTTACTAATCTGCCACCTTGGCCGGCACCCTGTGAAAGCAATACTTCACTAGTAAAGCTGAAAAACCCAGGGTGTGTATGAAGCCTCAACCTGTGAAGAAGTGCCCTCGGCGGAGGCCCAAGTTTAGCATGGAACCTGAAGTGCCAGCGCATGAGCTGCTCTCTTTGAACCGGCAAATGGCTCGTAAAGCAAACGACGAGGACCGTGAAAGGTGTCTACTCGATGGTGTAGACAGCCTGCTACGCACTGCCGCCCGATAACAGTTTTCTGCAGGCGGACGCACCTTAAGCATGTGGAAAAACATTGAAGAAGTTGTTTCTTTCTTCAGGGAAAATGATTTCGTCCTTCTACAATCAGACAACGAGGGAGGTTTCGCCGTGCTGACGTCTGGGATGTTTCATGACAAGGCCGCTCAAGCCGTCGCTAAGGGATTTGTTACCAAGAAAGTGAGACCAACCAAGGTAAAGACCCGAGCTATAGAGCTGTGCAAAGACTTGGCATTAGAGATACTGTCAAGGGCTGTTGATAACTGCAAACGCAATAGCCTAGAACTGTTTTTCACTATTAAAACGCACAAGATTGACAAACCCTTCAGGTGCATTGTTAGTGAAAGGGATACCTGGCAACGGGAGATTAGCTCCTTTCTCCTGAAGTGTTTAAAGTATTTAAAGATACAAAACCCTTTCATCGTAAAGAACTCGTGTGATGTGGTATCTTTCTTACAGGGTTCGCCATCGGTGGGGTACGCTGTTTTGTTTGACGTAGAAAACCTATTCTTTTCTATACCACATGATGCTCTGTTTCGTGCTATTAGCTCATGCATTGAAGATAACGGAGTCGTGGGTTTTCAAAACGCCAGTGGCTTGTCCCAGGAGAACTTTATGCCACTACTTGAATTCTATCTCGAATCAACCTTTGCAACCTTTGACAACCAGATCCTGGTTCAGCGCGAGGGTATTTGTATTGGCTCCTGCGTGGCACCTGTGTTGGCTGATATTTTCTTGGCCAGTATTCATTGTGATCTGGTGTGTTATTTAGACAAGTTTGTTTTTAAAGTTTTTAGATACATGGACGACTATCTGGTTCTTTTTAAAGCAACCTGGTTTGACACACACGGACGCCGTGCAAGAGATTTTATCAGTTTTTAAACGACACGGGAGAGGTCTGACCTTCACCTACGAATTACCTGACGATAATAGATTGCAGTTTTTAGATATCAACTTGACTTTAATGCCAGATCACACTTGCTGGATGTACTCGCCACGAGCCCCGAAAGACCTGCTGCCATACGAATCCGCACATTCCAAGACGGTAAAACGGGCCATTGCTACATTCAGCCTGAGGGGAGATTTGGAGAGGTAGTGCGTTCTCCTGGTGCATGGCAGCCTCAACAATCAGGTTGGTAGGTTGCTGAAGGCTGGGTTCCCTTTTCCAGTTGTGGTCGCTGTGGCAGAAAAACTACTACAGTGATTGAAAGCGAGAGCACCCCAGGAAGATCGCGTCCGAGAAAATATCAAGCCGACGGTTGTTTCCTACATTCACAGGGTATCACACAACTTGAAGAACGTAGCCAATCGTTATCATGTGCCAGTGGTGTTTTCCGCTCCGCACAAATTGGCCTCACTCTGCCCTCGGATTGCTTCCAGAGAAAGGAGCGTGCAAGAATGCAAGAAGCGCCACACCACTGAATTCTTCAGGTGCTCGGAGGGGGTTGTTTACGAAATCCCCCTAACCTGTAGAATAGCTTACATCGGTCAAACAGGCCGATGTGTAAATGACCGGCTGAGGGAACACCAGCTTTCAATAAAGACCGAAAAAGGTCTAATCTGCCCTTACACTGTAGCGCATGCCCTTCGGCTACGTGTGATAACCCATGGCTGCCTTTGCTGCCGAAAACGAGGATTTTGAGGCATAGCCATGACCAGATGGCACGTGAACTTACCGAGGCTTTCTTCATAAGTAACAAAAGAGATTATTGCGTGAGTGATACCTTGATAAGACTTTATCAGACAGAGAGCAGATTTCTGGCTTGTGCTTAGTGATTGACATGGCGATGTGGAAGTTATAAGTATGTGTTGTTCTTCTGAATAAATTCAGTCGCGAGTCTGTGCCCATCGTTGTGCCCTTCTCGTCCATGTTTGTATTATTTTGCGCAGTACCTTTGCTCAACGACGATAATTTAAGATCCCACATCCAGTTGCCTTTGAGGCGGTGTTGCCTCAAGTGCTTTCGCATGTCCTGCTCAGTTCAACTAGATTAAAACCCCGCCATTTTTTTTCACGGCAGTTGTTCATGGGAACATATCCCATGGGAGCAATGCTGTTGTGCTATGGTTGCACACTGCAAAAACTCAGTCGTGTGAACAACCGCACGGTCACTTTGCCCCACCATCGCATCTGCCACACCCTGCTGCGCAGTGCTTGACTTGCTGAGTCTGCCACTTTGGGGCAGACCCCGCCAAGTGCTCTTCCGAAAATGCGAATTTCATTTATGGCACACAGTTTGCAAGAAAATAAGCTGCAGAAATTTGGTTGCACGTAACGCAGTGCCCCACGGCGTAACAGAGTTGTTGTGTGTTACGCGAAAATGCATGCACTAATGGGTTCCACACCACATTCTGTCCACCCAAGAAGCAGCCTACGTGGGAATGCAGAATTGTCATGAGGATTAGGGAAGGGCAACCCTTGCATACCATCAGCAAAGAGTGCCTTGAGCTCGCTGCCAAAGAGGTGAGTGGCAAAGCCAAAGGCACATGAGCTGCGGTGGAACACGGCAACCACGTCGTCGGGCACCACGTCCCGGTTGGTCTCCAGGAAGCCCGACGCCTCATAGGTCACGTTGCCCGCATAGTGCCGGATGCCGAACGCCGCGCCGCCACACTTGGCATCGAAGTACCTGCATGACATGGTTGGCCGGTGCAGAAACATGGCCTGTTGTAACGCATTGGTGACGCTCTGCTGGACAAAAGGCTCCAAGTGGAGTCTCCGCTTATTTGGTCGGCCAGGTGACTAACTAGCAGCCATGCCAAATAATAATTATCATCAGGCTGACTACGCCCACTGCAGGGCAAAGGCTTCTTCCATGTCTCTCCAATTAACCCTGTGCTTTGCCAGCTGCGCTCACCCTACGCCTGCAAACCTCGTAATCTCATCCGCCCACCTAACTTTCTGCCGCCCCCTGATGCGCTTGCCTTCTCTTAGAATCCACTTCGTCACCCTTAAGGACTAGCGGTTACCTTGCCTTCGCAGTACATGCCTTGTCCAAGCCCATTTCTTCCTCTTGATTTCGACTAGGATGTCATTTACCCGCGTTTGTTCCCTCACCCACTCTGCCCGCTTCCGGTCTCTCAACGTTACACCTGTCATTTTTCTTTCCTTACCTCACTGCGTTGTCCTTAATTTCTAGCCACCCCAGATATGCGTTTAAAATACCACACTGGCAATGCAGTTTCAATGCACTCACGTGCAGAGGCAGTAATGTGTCGCATTTTTTTCTATGCTGGCTCAAAAAATTGGGTGTTGCGTGACCACAAGTCATGGTAACAATTGGGTCCACTCACCGAGGGCTGGTCTTGTGCTGCATGCGAACTTTCTGGACGTACGTCTCGGGCGTTCCGCGCAGGGAGCACTCCACGTCCACCATACTCAGAAGGCCCGTTCGCTGCGAGAAAAGTGCATATATGCCCGTAAGCACACGTGTAATGTCGCCGATTCACCTGATGCGATGTATTTAGCAAGCTACTCTTTGAAAGTTTCCCGACATTTCCATGTTTTCCCTGGCTATTTCAGTCAAAATTCCCGGCCCACTGTAGAGGCAAAAAAACAGAATAGCCAATGGTAATAGACAGTTTACATGGTCCAATCACAGCAGGTAGCAGGTATGTGTGGGTGCATGCATACAAGTGTGTGTGTGTGTGTGTGTGTGTGTGTGTGTGTGTGTGTGTGTGTGTGTGTGTGTGCGCGTGTGCGTGCGTGCGTGTGCGCGTGTGTGTGTGTGTGTGTGTCCGTGGCAGATCGGGCACTTTCCAGGCCCGGAAGGTGCCTCTGGCCGGAGCACCCTCGGTGGGTGTACCTCTACCCCTCGCCCACCTCCATCCAACAGCAGTCCATGCACAGCAGAACGAAAAAGAAAAGACGAAACCAAATTCAAATAGTATGCAATGGGAAGGCTCCCAATGTAAACGCTAAATGTACAAAGAAAACTGCTCATGCAGATTTGTTGCATCACATCGTATGATCGCCTAAGTACTCCTTTTACTACAACGACGACAAAACATACTTTGTCTGCAAACTTTCGCATTAACACCTAGCGCTGTGAAAATACTTTTACGTACTACATCACTAACCCCCTATACACTCCCTGGAGAGGGTTCATTGTGACCAACTGAGAGATATGTCAATGGCCCTTACAGCATCACCCTAAATATGACCACTGCAGAACGAAGAACTACATATATTCTCCCATATCCTTGAAATTAACCCTGTCCTGCACCAACTGCTGCCACGTTATTCCTGCAAAGTTCCAAATCTAACGTGCTCGCCTGACTCTCTGCGCCCCCTGCTAAGCTCGCCCTCTCTTGTAATCCACTCCCCAAGGAATCATCAGTTGTCTCGTGTCCGCATATTACATGCCCTACCCATGCCCATTTCTCTCTCTTGATTTCAGTTCAGATATCATAACTCGTGTTTGCTACCTAACCCACTCTGCTCGCTCCTTGTCTCCTGGCGTGACATCTATTATTTTCCTTTCCATAGCTCGCTGCGCAGTCTGCGATTTAATTTAACACACCTTAAGGATAGACAAAAAAAAGGCGATAAATGTGAACAAACCAGTTACCAGTAACAATTATCAGCTAAATATTATAGCTATTTACAGAGTGAGCGGCTTCGCCTGAACTGGCAGGGCAGAAATGAGGAGGGATGTACCAGCGAGGAGATAAGGTCGATGCAGGGCACGTTGTCGGCGTACTCAATCTCGAGGTCTGCCAGGACACCCTCTTCGCGGCATGCTTCCATGCTGCTCTTGAAGACGTGCGTGTTGTAGAAGTGCTGCATTGTCTCAGCACACAGGTTGATGCACAGGTGCTCCAGCTGGCTCAGCTGTAATGTTCAAGGCAGACAGACGACACGCGTTAACGATGGAGAACCGCAAAACGTGGTGTAACGTACATGCAGATGTCTATTTCCTGCCCCCGTTCCGTAGCACCGTGAACAGCAACAAGAACAGCGGTCATAGCCTTGCTCATTGTGCACAGAACCATTCTGTGCTTATGTGGCAAACAAAGAAAGCATTGTGGCCAGTGAACAACAAAAAAATGAAGTTATTTTTACTTGAATGCTTAATAGACACCTAACTTTTCGGTGCGTGTTTTCTTGCTTGTGATGATGCGTAAGGCATTATTATACATGAATTACCACGTGGTCTCCTACAATTGCTAAATAATTTATAATCACATTTCCTTCTCGTGCAGTTTCGGTTTCGGTTTCAACAGCCTGTTGAGGACTCTGATGTCAACATGTGCTTACAGGTCGCGTGAGACATGAAAAAAACAGCAATATAATCACTGCTTCCACATTTGTTGTCATTCCGGCTCTTGAGGAAAGCTGGCTTCAGCACTGCAGTAAGTTAACACAATGAAGCAGAGATTATGGACGTTTTTCCATCTCTCACGTGACACAAAAGCACTCTTTGATGTCACAGCCACTGTTTGGCTGTTGAAACCGAAACTGAAACAGCATGACAGAAAAAATTCGATTATAAATTATTTAGCGGTCGCAGGCGAATATCACATGGTGATTCATGCGTAGTAGTGTCTTGCACATCATTGTAGAAAAGAAAACATGCCACCAAAATTAGGTGTCTATACTCCTTTAATAGCTTGCTACTCCAGGCTTTCTTTTTTAACACCGTGAGGTGATAATGTTATCAGATTCCTTAGAGTCCACTTGCTCCAGTACAAAAAATGTTTTCGAAAATACCAAGTAGCCGTAATAAAAAAGCAAAAACCAGGAAACTGAAACTGGCTTTTGGCCAAATGATGACACCGCAATAGACTGTACTATGACGTCATGGACACTGTCTCAAAACCAATCGAGTGCACGTTGATTGGCCAAACTGGTGACTAGAAGTGAGTGTTTGGGTCACTATTTGTCTTAAATGACCAAAAGCCATGATCAATGAGTTAGATAGGCAGAGCAGATCGATGGGTCTAAAAATTAACATGCAGAAAACCAAGGTAATGTCCAACAGCCTAGCAAGGGAACAACAGTTCACAATTGGCAGCGAGAGCCTAGAAATTGTGGCGGAATACGTCTACTTAGGGCAGGTCGTGACAGCTGATCCGGATCATGAGAGGGAGATAACTAGAAGGATAAGATAGGGGTGGAGTGCATATGGCAAACTCTCGCAGATCATGAGTGGCAGTTTACCAATTTCCCTCAAGAGGAAAGTGTACAACAGCATAATCTTACCGGTACTCACCTACGGGGCAGAAACGTGGAGGCTAACGAAAAGAGTTCAGCTTAAGTTAAGGACAACGCAGCGAGCCATGGAAAGAAAAGTGATAGGTGTAACGTTGATCGGAAGTGGGCAGAGTGGGTGAGGGAACAAACACGGGTTAATGACATCCTAGTCGAAATCAAGAGAAAGAAATGGGCTTGGGCAGGGCATGTAATGCGAGGGCAAGATAACTGCTGGTCCTTAAGGGTAACAGAGTGGATTCCAAGAGAAAGTAAGCGGAGCAGGGGGCGGCAGAAGGTTAGGTGGGCGGATGAGATTAAGAAGTTTGCAGGCAAAGGGTGGATGCAGCTGGCAAAGGATAGGGTTAATTGGAGAGACATGGGAGAGGCCTTTGCCCTGCAGTGGGTGTAGTAAGGCTGATGATGATGATGATGATGACCAAAAGCCAGCTCGAAGTTTGGTCCTTCAGGTAACGCAGAGTGAACATGAGTGGCCGTGCGTCCAGTAACATCACACACGCAAGGTTGCCCATAGAAACCTCCCCAATTGAGGCCATGAAATTGGAAACTTCAAAATTTGTACAGCAATATAACACAGCCCTGCTGCAAAATTTGGCACAAAGGACCAGAAAACTTCGGAGAGTGTACTGTGAAAGTTTCAGTAAAATCGGAGGCGGTAGAAAAAAACGCCGTAGCTGGCCTTTTAACTGCAATGTATGTGTGCTAGCATAATATGTATGTACCCTTTGAATAGGTTACTTATGACAGTTTTATAGACAATGTGCAGCTGATGCGACATGGCTTTTGCTTTTCTGCCTGGCTACAGCTGCCTCGAAACCAGTTAGCCCCCTTTGCAAGCAGGCGTGATACGCTCCGTTCAATTGGCTGCAGCTGACGTGCACAGGTTTCATCCTTTCCACTGCAAAGGAGGATTCCCCTATATTTCCATCCGTTACCCTCTCGTCTTGCCTCTCCCACTTTCATTTCCCACTCCTCTGAAAGTGGAGAGGAAGGACCCACCAACCAACCGGGGTACATAACAGCTTTTTCTCTACTGACAGACCTAGTAGTGCTAGCGCACTTCACCTGCCAACTGTGGCAGGTAGAGGCTTCACCCCCGGACAGGATGGCTGTTTCGCTAGTGAGGCACCTAGTGCTAATGCACTAAAACACTGCATATTCAGGCATTGCCAAAGAAACAAAAGCTACGTAATCAGTTACCTTAAATAACTGGGGGGGCGCCGGCGTGATTGCTGCTTGTGCACGCGGCAGAGAGCACTCTCTCTTCAGCTGGGAAACTCGACACGCGCTGATATTCAGACACGGTGCTCCGCTCAGCGCCAGCGGGGCGAGGCCTTGTGGCGGAAACATTCTCCTGCCAGCTCGTCCCATCTCTCCTCGAAGTTTCTCCCTTGCCTTAGTGTGGGCAAACATTCGCTCGTAACCGTGCTGGTGAGTCGGACGACCTCGAATTCTTAGCGTATTTTGTAGCGAGAGCTACACTGGGCTACCAGTCGAGCATTTCGCAGTACATGGGAGAGGCCAGTTGTGCACATGTGCCATTACCATGGCAACCAAAAAGGATCAAAGTTCGGCATGCGCTTCACCGTCGCTGCGGCCCCGCTTTACCGTCAAAGGCAAGCGTGACATCATGCGGATGAGCAGTTTTGCGCATGCGCCGATACCATGGTAACTAGAGAGACCCCACAGCTGCACCACATTCTTCGTCGCCGCCTCGCCGCACGCCGCTGTATCACCCGAACCGCATGTCGCACGTCCAGGATTGCGTATAAAAGGCGGAGATTTAGTGGGCGTCTGTATCACAACGCTTCACATGCATGCAGAGAAGCAAAGTCCAGCCACTGCTAAACGGCGGTATAGGCAAGAGAAGATTAACTCTTCCAATCCTGAGGTTGTCGTCTGGCAGTTGGCTTGAACCAAATAAGAATGCTGGAGTCTGTGTGTACGTGAAACAAGGTATCACCGCTGTCAGACATCTCCCTTCGATCGCGTTGAATAATGGTGAAGCCTGCCGTGTTCGGCTTCTGGAAAGCGGCGTTATCGTCCATGGAGTCTACATGGCACTGGGAACATCTTTCATGCAGACGATTGATGTGGTTGTCATGTGTATACCAGCCTACAGCACGGTTTCACAGTTGTGTGTGACTTTGGGTGATTTCAACAGCAAACAGGACTCTCTTAGTCAGTGTATGAAAGAAAAGTTTGACTTTAATTTAGCTTCGGACCCTCACGTCCAGACTACACAATGGAGAACTACAACAGAGCTTGTATACTAGAGAGGCTCTACCAAATCGAAATACTGTATCGACAAAATTGAGACTGCTGCATGCTACATTGCAGATCATCACGCAGTCTTCGTCTCTGTCAAGCAAAATGAATAAAAAATGTGTATTTCCAGTGTCTCTCATTGCTAAACACATAGTGACCACAACTAGCTCAGCTAGGGAAACGTACCTCTCACCACTCATGTCCTGGCATAGCCGAGCTAAGCCACTGCCATTTTTGTTACTAGCTGGCATTATTGTTATTGCAGCAATAAATGCCTGTTTTTGTCAGCCAGAGTCGTTGCTTCATTCCCACTCAGAGCAATGCCCACTGTGGTTGGCCTGCGCTCGGCAGTGTACGTGATCACGGGGTGGGGTCCAGCAGTTTTGAAACGTGTCAGCCGCGATTAAGCAGGGAAAATGTATTTATCCCTACCCCATAGCTTTCATTATGACATCGATCACAATATTACTGATTAAAAAGATGGCCCAGGAGCCACCACCGTTCACGAAGAACGATGAAACATGGGCTCACCTTGACGTCCTCGAAGCCGAACATGTCAAGGATGCCAATGAAGCCATCCGTAGCGTGGCGCACTGCAGAGTTGAGCACGCTCATGGACTTCGATGACTTGGCGCCACTGGAGCCGATCGTTGATGCATGCTGGCTGCCGGTGTCTGCGAAGGTGATGAGAGAAAGGCTTAAGTCGCACGATGCAAGCTGTGGTCGCAGTGAGAGAGGCCAGGTTTATTTACAAACAAAGACGGAGAGGTCAACCTGAATGGTTATCTGGCTTGCAACTATGCACTGGGAAGAGAACTGAGTTATAATAGGCACAGAGGAGGAGAAAGGTGCTAAATCATAAGAACACCTCACCTATGTGTTAGATCGCAGTCGCAGGTCAGGACTGGCATTACATAAGCAGAGAAGGAAGACCCAAACTGTCTGCCTGCAATTATGGAGGCCACACCACGCCATTCCGAATTCCATCGACGACTGTCGTCGAGGCCGAGGAGGAGGAGGAAACAACTTTATTTAGTTGCCTGCAGAACGACACCATGACTGAATGGCGCCGCAACACGGGCCGTGATGTCTTCTCAGCGGGTGGTCTTTACTCAACTCCAGCGTGTGTTACTCCCGCGGTCGGTCGCCCTGAGGGGCAACGTTCCGTCGGTTTCGCTCGGCCTTTGTCTTTCAAAAGCCGCCGAGACCTGCTGGATGGCCCAGGTTTGGATTTCATGGTCATAGCATTCTGCCGCAGCCGCGAGTCGCGGCGGAATCGTTGTACTTGTCGAAGCTTCGTCGGGAAACTTGGTGCAATCCGAGAGATGATCCCAATAAGATGACATCATCACGCCATCTCCGAGTGAGGCACACGGATTGTGTCAAGGCCAAGCGCGCTATGGAAAAAGCAGATGGCGCCATGTCTGGGGAGAAACGCGGCAACGACGCTTCGAGCGCATGCGGCCAGAGTGTGGTGCCATCAAGGCAATGTGCTGCTCGAAGTTACGAATGTGCGCCAGTCTTTGTGCACAACAAACCACATAGACGAACCATCTCGCAGAAAGAGCTTTAATCAACGAAACTCGGCCACGCAGAAACTATAATGCTTTTGCAGTCCCACACGTAAGCAGTCCTAAGAGTGTCTGCTTATTTTGTTTGTTCCAAAGTCCTATCTGGGCGCAAAAAAAAAACTACCGAACCAAGCCCTGTGCCATTTTGTGCATATTTTATTTTGTTTGCCAGCAAAACGTAACTATACATTTCGATTGTAAATGTCAGTCGGCGTCTGAAGTAAAGATGCAGTGCGGGGATTGCCCCTCTTGCGACGGTTACCGCACCTTCCACAATGTCGTAACACTCCTGCTCCTTAACTTATGTTCCGATAGGATGGATGGGTGGAAGATAGCAGTGTCCTTATTGAAACGGGGTGGTGGCAGCTGCCACTGTGCTTGGCTTTTTTTCTTTATTTTTTATTTGACTGTGCTGTAAATTGGTCTTAAAATAAAATTTCATGACCACTGTTATTTGTAAACCCTAGGGTCTCAGGAAGAGTGACTGCCTGCATCGACATCTGGATGAATACCATTACATTTGAGTATGAGGTGTTCAATTGTTTCTGCAGATTTACAACTCACAGCACATGTGTCATCTTTGTTAAATTTATTTTTGTAGCTGCACGTTCCGAGACACCCTGATCTAGCTTCAAAGAGTAGCGCACTGCCTCTTGAGTTATCATAGAATGAGTCCTTCCTGATCTGCCTTTTCCAACATCGATATAGTTCTACACTCTGCTTTTTTTCCGCACCTATATGCTAGTGTGCCACAGCGAGGAGAGCCGGAGGCTTTGCGCGACAGTTGCCGAGCCTTTCCACTGCTGCTCTTGTTATTGCGGAATCTCCCACAGAGGCCCGTGCATTGCAAGCACATTATCCTGGCTGTCGCTTCATATTCATTCGGAAGTAGGGTGAGGAATCCCCGCAGTTGTTTGTTGCACCCATACAGGCCACGGATACCGCAAAACCACGCATATATGACAGCAAGAAGAGAAATTAAGCGCCACTTCTGCACCAGAAGAATATGGTTTGGTTTAAGGGGCATAACGTCCCATAGCGACTCGGGCTATGAGGGATGCCGTAGTGGAGGGCTCCGGATAATTTCGACCACCTGAGCTTCTTTAACGTGCACTGACATCACACAGCACACGGGCCTCTAGCATTTTCCCTCTATCGAAATTCAACCGCTGCAGCCGGGATCAAACCCGCAACCTTTGGGTCAGCAGCCGAGTGCCATAACCACTGAGCCACCATGGCGGCTTGCATCAGAAAAATGCAGCATATATAGCATTATATAGTTAAACCAGCCTATGGGTGCTTAGGTTGTGCAGCTCACTTTCCACTGTCAAATGCACTAGGAGCTGAGCCGATGAGCAGGTGCAGTAGAGTGCTTTTGCAGACAGCACGAGAGAACAGCAAAGATTCTCACCGGTGTGGTTGTGCACAGACTCGTTGGAGTCAGAGCTGAGTGTGCCGGATGTGGAGCCCATGCGCTTGAGACTGTTGGCGCGCCGCACGATGGTGGCAACAGTGCGACAGTAGAGTGCCTTAGCCAGCGCGTCGCGCACCTGGCTCGCCTGCGACAGAGCAAGGACTCAGTTTCAGAGACACAGCGACAGAACTACAACTGACTGCCACGCTATGACAAAAAGGTTGCTTTATTGTGCCTGCAATTGTCGTTATCAGCAGCAGCGCGGGAGAGAAAATGTCTTAAGTGGAGCATAAAGTCCAGCTTTAAAGACCAGTATATGTGACATGCGAGACCTTTCTCATGTGTGCAGACACTGGTACTGCTATGGAGTGAGGCAGCTAAACGAAGAAATGGGCGGTTTACAACTGGGATTTCAGACAGGGATTGGGTGAGGGTGAATTAATGTATTGGCAGTCACTGCAGGGCAAGTGCGCAAAAACTTAATTACCAATCTTCAGAGAAAATTCGCTTTGTCCAATACATGCGGGATGCCAAACATGTTACGCTTTGGCCCATAAAAGAACGAAAAGCATTTGTTCTTTTTCTGCGAGTATCTGTACGTAGCTACAGAAGACCACATGCTGAGTACTTCAGGATGAGTTTGGAGAGCCCTCTGCTTCCCAGAACCTGCATGTGGTGGCATTCCTGGCTTGCTCACCGTTCCGGTGTCCGAGGCGGTCTTGACGAGCTGTCCGCGCACGGAGCGTGTACGTGAGGTGAGCCCCTGAAAGAGTGCCCCGCTGGCGACACCGAGCAGAGCGGCGACGGCCTTCACTTCACCGCCCTTGGGCTCCAGCTGGTGGTGGTCGGCCTCGGAGAACTGCACGTTGCCCAGCAGCAGCACGGCTGCCAGCACGCGCACCACGTCCAGGAATGGGATGCCCAGCACCGACAGGCACGTCTGCACAAGGCATGACCACTTTATATCCTTCTCATTTATTGCTCAAGTAAGGCTGCGAGGCTCCTTGAGCTGCAAGCTCAGTGTGCAGCTCAGACGGTCGTCAGCCACCTCATTGCCCAAGAAAGCAACACACAATAAATGCCCTGCTCCGTTTCAGCCATGAAGTCTTTGAGGGAATGGTCAACAATCATTTCGCATCAACCCTTTCTGACCAAGGAAGTGTGGAGAACGCAGACAGTGCCTTATTATAGTGCATTTGGGCGCGTATTACTCGAACTTCAGCTTGGATGTACTAGTCAGGAATTTGTGTTGCCCCTGATGTTTCTCAGTGTGTCGAGAAAGTAATGCGCAATGGCAAGCCCTCCTTGCATCTACAAAGGATGCATTCAGGACACACAACTGCACCACGAATAGTGACCGCCTTTTACTGATATTTATTTTTATGGAATATAATGGTATAACACACCACTTGCAGGACCATCGATTGTCCCATGCAATCCCTTCATGGCCTCGGCTCTGCCAACTCATGAGTGATTCAGGCTCGTTCTCTAAAGAAGTTTTGTTTAAAAAATTTCAAGGCTGCTGGAAGTCAGCGCTTGTCCCAGTAAAAAAAAACCATTGGAACCAAATGGATTCCCAACTGGTTCCAACTAGTTCCATTTGGATCAATTCAGTTTCCAACTGATTCGAATTGGAATCGTGTTCCAAGTGGATAGTCCAAATGGACTATCCAAATGGACCATTTAGGTTTCCAATTGGTGAGCCCCAATTAGCCTTACCAATTGCATCCAAATGGTCTGCCCAACTGCACCCAATGTATCCACATGAACGTTTGCATATTTGACAAACAAGGCAAAACTAATATGGTTCTTATAACAGGAGCTATCAGCTATCACGGGATCTATCACAGGGTCTGCTGACCTCTCAAAGCCAGGCAGATTTAGCGACCTTGCTCGTGACTCCAGGCCCATCATTGCTCCTTTATTTGGACAACGTTACCCTCCTTTCATTGAGAAAGGAACTCCTCCACACCGCACACGTGCTCTCATCCCTCCATGTTCGATAACCCTCCCCCGTAGTCTTACCCGTGCAGAGGAGGTTGCGCTTAGGAGGATCCGGGTTGTGGTTGCCCTCACACCTGCCGTCAGAAGTGGCCTCAGTACCGAGATTTCTTTCCTTGGCCCGGGTGTCCGATATGTAAACGTGGGCACATTCAATCCGACATTCACCGCTTACAGTGGGACTGCCCAGCTCTCAAGCCGACAAGGATCCGGCACCTGAAGGTAGCGAGTCTTTCACCAAGCAACCCTGCTTCATACATTGTCTGGATGCAGGGGCCATACCATCTCTCTCTACTGGACTTTATAAAATCAGCCAGCCTTTTTCCATTAATTTAATCATTACTACATCTTTCATCATACCTTTGCCCATTGATACCTTGAGGCAATAAATCTCGCTGTAAAAAAAGAACTAATATGTGCTACTAGTGTCTGAATGTGCAGTATTTCTTGTGTGCGATGTATGCGTATATGTTGGCGTTATTTCCATAAAACCATGTGAATTTCAATTCCGTCGTAAAAATGTTGATTGGCAGGCAGAGTGCAGTCCTCACAAATCAGTTTTCCTTTTGCACATTAACAATATGTTAAGTTGTAAAAATGTTTCTCACACTGTGTGTTTTGTGCAACTTAATTGTGAGTTAGAGTTTGTGAATATTTCCTGGATGCAATAACTGCCTAGCCTAATGGGTCCAATCGGTTGGCCCAGTTGGATCCAGTTGGGTTCAAATGGTCAGGTGGCTAAAGGCACAACTGGAACCATTGAAACCAAATGGAAAATCTATTTGTAACCAATTGGAATGTCCAATTGGTTCCAGTGTTTTTTTTTATGTGGTGCGTCTCCTCTATTGTGTCCTTGTCTGGCGTTGCGTTGTAATTTTGAAATCATGTTGCACTACCTGGCCCAATCTGCTATATTAGTTTACCAATGAATTTTTAATGGTCTACAACTCCATAATTCAGCTAGCCACCATGGCTGACGCTATCAGTGTGCTGCGTGAAGCATTTCTCTCCATTTCTCAGCCCATTGTGCCAAGCTGGCAAAGAAATCGCTCTGGTGGGACTGATCGACTGTCCATACTATCCAATGCAGAAAAGCAGACAAAGGAGGGGATGCAGACGGCACAAAGCTGTTTAATTAGCAAGCATGACCAGGAGTGGCTCACCTTCCAGGCTTCGAAGCGCGTGGCATCCTGTGCCTCGTTCTGGCTGATGTCTCCGCGGTTCAGGTAGCGAAGGTTCTGCACCGAGTAACCGTCCAGATGCAGCTTGCCTGCAGATGGCGCAAAGTCAGTGGATCATTACCAGGAATTCGGAAGAGCGCCCACCCTTAGCCACTAAGCCTGGCGGCCTATAACGCTTCAATGGCAGCAACTCGGTAATTTGCTTCCTTTCTTTAGTCATGAATAGTGTCAGTGAGCCATTTTTGAATGTTTAAAGCCGCCTGCCACTGGCGCAGTGAACAGGTACAGTCGCGGGGAGCTGGGATGCCACAGCAACATCTTTACCATGCTAACAGGCTTGGGGCAAAAAGTTGTTCTGCCCCGTTATATTGAGCTGTGAGTTGCATGTACATTATATTTTCTTGCATGCACGTTTATAGAAATTGGGGTGTTAGTAAACTGGTTCAACGGTGACTCCGAGAAGCGCTGTGGTTGCCATGAATACCAAGCTCATTTGATATGTATGTATATTGCAGAGGAGGTACATGAGGTGTACGTACTCCTCTCTTCCTGGTTGAGGCCGGCCAGCATTTGGTAGAAGATATGGTAGTTCTTTTCGTTGGGCAGAGGCCGCACCACCCTTGTCTGGAGCCCGGAGGTACGAAAGGCAAAGTACAAGCATGAGAGGCAGTCTTCATAACTACAATGCGACTGTAAAACTGACTGCGCGCGGTACAGTTGTTTCAGAAAACAGTGCTAACAACCTGCAAACTACAGTTTATTAATTTAGAATTCAGTATATAAACAACCAGGCAAACAGGCAGATACCCACTCTATCAGTTTCTATCTCTCTATCTATTTTCGTTTTTTGGCTGTGAGGAAGTGAATTTTGAATTTCATTTAACGTATTGGTCCCACACATGAATTTTGTGCACACTTAAGAGTGCTTGGATTGTTGTTTTAAATAGTTGTTCGAGTTTCTCATTGCCTGCGCGGGCGTAGGACAGGTACAGTAAATGAGGAACAAGGGTTTCAGAATTAGCATTTTTTCACATTTTTTTTTGGATGGGAAGGCCATGATGAGCACTGTCAACTTTGCTTGTGATGCCAGGGCTGCATGCGATTTCTACAAATATCAGCTATGCTCTAACATCATTTCATTGTGTATGCCGGTTTAAACGATTTACAAAGCGTTTTACTTTAATCACAGTGATGTCGCCAGCGTGCCAAAGGATATACAGCAATATATGAAACCAATGTAAATCAAAACGTGCAAGATTTAGTATTCGACATAATCTTATGTTGTGAGTGTTGTCAAATTTTACTGAGATACCAGTAAAACTGGATGCTACAATGGAGCTGTCAGTGTTATATGGACAAATTAAAACTAGGGATGAGGAACAGGTAACTCTCAGAGTAGCCCTTCACTTAGAGAGTGCTGAGCAACAGCAGCGTTGTTTGCGAATGTGCCATGCACCCACCTGGTCGAGGAAGTAGCAGTGAATCTTTGTCCTGTAAAGGGCACCATCGGTCACTTGCACCTCGATGAAATGACCCTGTGAGAAAAAGACAAGAACCACTTCCTTAATTTATCAGATCATACACAACACACTTAATTTAACAACCATATGCCTTCATCACTCACTACACACCAACAGGTCTACTGCACGACATTGGCTCTTGCTTCCTATATTACATACTAATTATGGTTGACAAAAATTAGAATTTATGGGTACTCATTTGTGGAATAGCCTTCACTATAATGCTCAAATTTTACCTACTCTTCGTGCCTTTTAAAAATAATTTAAACTTTTTCTAGTCGATTCATTTTAATCTATATTCTTTAATGTTTGACTTGTGTTTTTAATCTAAAAACAGCATGTGTTTACTTGATGTTTTCATTAGTGTTCAGTGCCTACTGCTCTAATATGTTTACTGCTAAATAGTTACATTATTTTTTGCTGTCATCTATATGGAATGTGTTAGCCTAGCTGTGGTTCGGACCCTTAAACAATTTTTTTTGGGTCCCTGAAGTTGTGTGTTTGTATTTCATGCTTTACGTCAAATAAACAAACTTTCAAACAACATGCTAGTCCAGTGCTACCCAGACTGCTATCACTAGGATTTCATATGAAATGATATTACGCACAAAAACACAATCAAACATCCTTGCTCGCCATGTCAACTGACATGCATTAATGTTTCTCGCCATTTCCAGTTGAATTTAAATACGTTTAGAACAACTTCCCCAAAAAATCTGTGGTGATATAGAAATCTGCAAATACACAGTCTGGCACCAGTGTTGGCGATGCACTTTTTTATGTTGGCAGTACTATGCTCGTACGCGTTCCATGTGTAGCATCTTCAAGATCTCAAAAATGTCATTCAATTAAGCAAAATAAGTAAATGAAAAGAAAAACAGAAACGAATGAGTGCTCTTAAGACTTGAACAAAGTGACAGAAAAAACTACTAAAGAAGTAACAACATTACCCACATTTTTCAACCTCTCAGGCTAGAGGAAGGGGGAGAAGTTTCCAAAGCTTCCTCCCAAACTCACGCATGCATCCAGGTGCAAAATCTTAATATTTTGAGACACAACCGACTTGCTGGAGCCTTTCACGCCAGCTTTTCGCGTGTTGTCCAAGTGCAGCTGCAATACACGTCTCTTATGGCTTTGCGGCACATGCTTTCATAAGTGATGTTAAGAGTGACGCTCCGGAAGTTGTTAGGGACGCTCACAAAACGCGCCGATCTGACTTCCATCTGAGGTGCCATATGTCGCTTACGATTCCGATTCTAGGATATTTTAGTTACGTGGGGAGAGATCACTTTGGAAGGAGACACGAAGCACACAACATATAACCACGGCGATCTTTCTGATTATCAATGGGGATTATACAGGAAGGCAAATGTGGCCAGGTGCAGTAGACAGTCGCGTGGGGAGATTAGTTAAAAAGGCAACTGCACCTCTTTTATAGCAGTGCCTCTACTCAATGTAAATGTTGCTCACCATTTCGTGTTCGATTTGACTGTGGTTTAACCTCGAGAAGCACAGCACAGCAACAGGTTGACTGACATATTGACCTGGACCGGTTTGGAGCAAAATTGATGTCCAACAATAATTTACCATGTCTGACACGATGATGACATCCTAATTTGGCCCGCATCATGTCCAAAGATTTCGCCTGGGCCACCCCCGAAATTTGACCTTGGCCGATTTGGACCATGCCCAACCATAACTGAGCATGCTCAACATGATGGCGTCTTTCAAGTTTGGCCCGGGCCATTGCCAGAATGCTATAACGCTCAACCTTTGGGTATAACTATGGTTACATTCTGCTTAACTTTTTGAGAATTCCACGTGTTTAAGGATTCAAATCTATATAATCTGTAGGTAAAGCATTCCAAGTTTTTTTGCTCTAGCATTTAAAATGATGATGAAACCAAGAATTCAATTTTCGGCTTCTCCTCGCAGCACCGGAGAACTGCGGCGAAGCTCGGTGTGACGTCGCGGATGGTAAGATTTCAAATTTCCGCTGCCGTCAACCACACCCCTACCATGTCTTTTTGGATGCTGCCAAACAAAGCTCTTCAGTGTTTTCGCTCGGTTGCGCCGGTATTCTTGCTTGAGAGCAAGCGTTTATGCACTCAAAATGTGTTGACACCGTAGATGACGTCATCACGCACCCCCAACTCGGCGCTGTGCGCTGCGGAGAAGCCTGAAAGCTGTCGTGGTTTCAATCGGGGATTACGTCACCATTTCAAGCGCTAGTCCAAAAAAAAAAAAAACTTGGCATGCTTTACCTCCAAGTTTGACACATTCGAATTCTCGACCCTCTGCAGTTGCCCTTTACGGAGATTCGCTGGGACAGAGCGGTTCCGGCCGTCAGATATTGCCCGACTATTCGAGATCACTGTGACGTTGAACGTCAAAATTCCGCAAGTGCGCTTTCCCACGTGACTATGTTGCCAAAGACAAGATGGCCGACTTCTCTATAAAAAAGCTGCGAGAGGTACAGGACAGGCGCTAAGGTTGTGCATAGAATGTACGAAAATTATTTCGGAAGAATTAACAAAAAACTAGTCCTTCTTGCTCTGTGTCAGCTGGAAAAGCATGGTTAACCGTCCTGTCTTGGGCAACATTGTCATGCAGGAAAGTGCACTTGCGGAATTTTGAATATCCCCTATTGAACACAACTCCGCTGGCGGTAATAATTATCCAGAAATAATTGATGTCGTCGATAGTGAGAAGCATCCGCAGCCAGTTTTAATTGCTTGATGAAATAATTACAAGGCAGTGAGCCCCAATTTTATTGATAAGTTTTGCAACCACAGCACGTAATTAGTTCGGAACAGCTGATAATTTTTTGAGCATGAAACGAACGCGCGCGGCGTCAACCGCGCAGTTTTGACCTCTGACGTGCTCGAGTCTCACTAACGAACGGGCGGTCATTGGGTACTCCGAATTTAATTTTGAAATTCGGTTTTAACCGAAAAAAGCCCCAATTCTTAATGCATGCCGCAGCTAGCTGTCTATTGTACAGGTGTTACACTCAGTCACAGAAGCAAATTAAAAATGTAC